>NW_005054465.1:175646-205746 GCF_000277835.1 Geospiza fortis
GGGGACAATGAGGAATTACTGACACTGCTTCATTACACTGATATGTGAACTGCTTGGCTCTGAACACTGAAATCTCAGTGAGACCAAAGCACAATGGTGTTTAAAAAATTAGGGGGAAAAATTCCTGTAAACTGCATCTCCTCAAAGCACAGAGTTCATCAATTCAGACCTTGGTTTACCACAAAGAATTGTCACTGCATAATGTGAATCTAGGTCACAATGAGCATTCTGAGTATGTGAAATCAGAAGTTGCCTCTCAGCAAAACCTCTTTGGGAATACCCAGTCTGCACCCAGATGTTGCATTTTCTCTGATAGATTTTCTCATTTTCAGTGAGGTCATGTATTTGACTTTTAAAGTTTACTTTTTAATAAACAGTAGCTGAGTGCAAGACAATTTTTGGAAGACACACAGGACAATGTCTCAGTACAATTGCACAGAACAAAGTCCAGGATCTCCTGCCACAAGAGTTGCCAGTGAAATGAGGAGTGAGATCATCCTTTTCAGCCACATTGGAAAGTCTCCACACCAGTAAGAAGCTTTAGCATTTAAAAGCATTTCTAGGGAGGTTAAGTTGGGCAACAAACTCAATTTAGGCTTCAGGAAAAAAAAAAAAACACAAACCAAAAAATCTTTAAGAATGTAGCAACAATTTTCACTTATTGAGTCCAGGTGCCCTCTTCAACTTATTTTCCATTATGCTGCTTCTACCTGAACAGATGGTTAATTTGGGGGTGGCACAGGCTGCTGACATTACCAGAAGAGAGCAGTTTTTGCACACCTCAGTCATGACTGCAGCCCAGAAGATCCTGTTTCTGTCAAAAGGACAAGGACTGAGCAAAACACCTTGCATATGTACCTCTGAGCTCCTTTGTAGGCAATCCCAAAAAAAAAGCAAAATCCTCAGAAGATATGAATGTATAAATGCTGGCAGTTAAATAAAACAATATGGAGAAAATTATTAGAGGCACAGAACAGGAACTGCTCTTTCCACTGAAAATTTCTCGTTAAGTAGCAACCAGACTGGCCTGAACAGAGAGCACGTTCAGAAAATGAAATCCTGCTGGTACTTAGAAATGTCTGAAGTAAACACCTCCCCTGAGGCCAAGGAAAAGCCTTGTTATTTCTTCTGGCAGAGTGAGTGAGGCACGAAGTCCAAAGAATGCATTACAGGAAAGAAGACACATTCCAAGCAGATGTATATGAACTATAGGAAGCTATCCAGTAAATCATTGCATCCCCCTTACTGGCTTTCAAGGTTTAACTGCTCCAAAACTACATCTTAAATACCAACACCATTGGAAAAAAATTTTTGACAACACCTTTTCCTCAGGTAAAATTTATGATGGGAGTGCATACACTATCTAATTATAACACCATTCAAATGTTTATCTTAAAAGAAAAATAAAATTTAAAAACAGAGAAAGAATCTGAAAGTTATTAAAATTCCAGCAAAAACTTTTTTAGTTTATATTCCAGTCCATTAGCTACTTATTGCCCAGAAATTCTTTCACTTTTTCCTTTCATTACAAAGACAACAAGCCACTATTTCTTTCATGCTATCCTTAACATGATCTTCCAAAGACCTGTTCTCATTCAAATCTTCAATACAGAACAGCAATGAAACATCTGCTGGAAAGATTCTGTTAGACATAATCAGAATTTACTTTTTCATCCAAGTCTTACAATTCCACATGGTAGAGGTCAGCATTTACTCTGCCTCAAATTTACTGTGTACAAGCTGAAATATTTACAGAGACACGAAAGACATCATGCTTGGAGTAGAAGAGCCAAAGCTGCCGAGTCCTGGATACACACACGCCATGTGTATGCGTGTATTTGTCCTACAAGAATGCTGAAAACTGTACTGAAATCCAAATCTTCTTCTACAGAAACACATTTGTTTACATAATACAAATATTTGCATTTTCCTCTACAAGGCAATGCAGTTTTGGACTGTTTAATCTCAGAAAATAGTAACTGTAAGCATGTTAGTTCATTATTAAACTCTTTTTGCAACAGAAGTTGCTCAAATGATGCATATTGACTGTCGCCCTGATTTTTTAAGATTTTCTAAGCCTTCTGATGTTTACATTCTTGTAACAAACTTTCTCACACGCTTTCTGTAAATAACTTATTGTTTTGCATTCTTTTATGGAGGAGGAGAAATTTGATGGATTGTTGGCTTGTCCAGGGTCATTGGAGAGGTGGCACTTTCACCCTCCAATCCACTGTCACTTTTGGAAAACTGTAAATGTTGGAGTCAGAACATAAACTTCCCTTTTCTTCACCTTGAGAGCAGCAGTGTGTCCGCTCGTGTTGTTTCGTGTCCTATAGCGACATCTGACTATTCTGTAGGTCAAAAAATCTGAAATATCTCGAGTTTTTCTACCTCTTCCCAAACTCTAATAACTCTCTAGAACCTTGCACAATTCAAACAATTCAAACATTGTTCATTCACCCTCAGTGAACAGAGTTGAAAATCTGGAGGTCTTTTGGGTATGGCATCATCAGTGCTGTGCAAACCTATATTAAAATACATGTATAAAAATACTCCTTAAAATAGTAAAACATATTGCAGGAAGAAGCCTCTTGGCCTCAGGAATCACTGAACACCTCTCAGCTGCACCCAAAGGGCCTTGCTCCAGTGCAGAGGGCTCTTACCTTTACTGCTGACAGGTCTAGTAGATCCAGATCACAAACACTGCAGCCAGTTTCCCGCGTCCAAGCATTGGGAATATAGTTTCCCAAATAATTCAGGTGAATCTGACACATAAATGAACAATTTAAATTTATGAAAGATGCATGCAAAGCATGATCTGTACATTTCAAACAATTCAGGTTTACTCATTTATTCACTAGTAGCTAAAGGCAATTGACAGGAAATAAACATTAAAAATAGCAGGTAAAAACTTTATCTTATTCTTTTTGAAGAAAACATATGTACCATGAAGTCTGCAAAAATGAATATTTCATAACAATGACATGCACTTGAGGTGAAAAATGAAAGTATTACACATCAGAATGTAAAAATTATTTGGTACAAGAAGTGTATCTAACCAGTGCAATTTACTAATCTGCAGATTGGAGAGATGAAGTACAAAGCAGGAGTATCTCATGAATAAAATATTTTTAACTATTGGGAGTGAATTCTGGGAATTTTTTATGCTAGTTTATTAACTAACTAGAGAAAACTTTTTACATAATATATTATTGTGCTTTTGATTCCATCCTGGATTTAAAACAGAAGAATTTAACCACACTGACAAAGTGATGCCTAGCAAAAGTTTCCTCTTTGTTTTTAAAACATCATACAGGCAGAGGTGAAATCTTTTTTGTTTAATGTAGCGTAACTCTTGGGTTAATGTAAGAAGTTCCTATGCTGTTAGCCCAACTGTAAAACACAGAACCTTTTCTTTTATTTGCAACATGTCAGCAAAGCCAGTGATGACAGAATTTGAGGATTTAGTTGAGGTAAAAATGGAAGGAATTGGTGATACATTTCACCCCTACTGAGTAGTTATAAGGCAAACAGATAAAGGCATCATTATAATCACTGATTCCAAAATCAAAATACAAGTATAAAAATAAAGAAGCAGCAGTCCCTGGGATATTAGTGAGTTTCAAACTTTACTTCATTCTCCTGAAAGGCATTTTTTCTGAAAATAAGGAGCTACAGTAAGAACATTTATTCAGAAGAAATTAGAAAGTAGTCATGCCCCATCCTTCAGCCAACAGACACTACTGTAAATGATCCATCTGTACATTTTGCACAGAACAAAGAGATGCAGCTGCCACATTACCAAAACACAGCCATTTCTCTGAGAAACTGTGCGGGGACATCTGAACCAGTGAATCCTTACACAGGAACAGAATCTGTCAAAACAGCTCTTTCACAGGGCAGACAGGGCTGTAGCATGTGCCCAAAGCTGACAAGCCATGGGCACAGTGACAGCAGTGATCAGTGACACTGAAGGCAATGGCAAAAGCCACGCCTGTACCTAGACAGATGTACTTACACAGAGACTGCTTCTTTTGCCTAAATGCAATGTATTTTTTATATATGTGTATACACACACCTGGGTTTAGGGTAGGAGCAGATGTGTTACTGTTTTGTATCCCAGCCCATCACTCTTGGCTAGATTATCCTGCCCCCTATTATTCTGATTTAATAACCAGATGGACATTCTTCACTGGCTTCAAGAACAGCTCTGTGTTCCTGAAAAAATTAACAAAAGCTTACTTGCTTCTAATATTCCATGCTATGATGAATTTGGGAACAAAATTAGTTGTTTCAACAGCAATATCAAGTCACAGTGACAGCAGAATAATATGAATTCAAAGGGGGCTTTTATCCTCTTAATTCCTAGCAACATTAAATGTAAACCTGCACTGGTAGTGTGCTATGACTGTTTCATACTCTTCTACCATTTTATTTTTTGCCTTCATGGATGCTTTTGCTTTACATGAAAATAAAACCAAACTGTCACTCACTTTAGTTGGACCATTTCCATGAATGGTGACTGGTAGGGTGTCATACACTGAATTCCTTGCTCTTACTTTTCCTTCTTCAAATTTCAAAAGGACTTCATCTGAAAATCAACAAAGCAGTACAGTAAGTTCATTAAAAAGTTAAAATTTCAGAGTTTTTAAGTCCTTGATGATACAATATACCTTGCTGTTGCTATCATTGTCAGTATTATTAATTTGGAAGCTTTTGTTCATTTTTCTAACTAGGTCTTGAATTCTAAGCTCCTTATGATAAGAAAGGTGATATCAAATTTCATCGTTTCTCATCAGTAGCTTCAGTATTGATATTTATAGAGAAATCAGTTATTTCAGATATGATCTGACTACAAAAAAAGTTGTTCCAAAATTAAAGGTCAGCTGTAAGAAAGAAAGTTTGCACAGATACATTTTTCCATTTAAATTCATGACAGTTAAATAAAGGGAATTCTACATTATTTGAGTTCATTATGTACAGCCGTTTACTTGAGAACATCTAAAATGCAATTTTAATTACTAATCTTACTCCTGTAATTAAGTTTTGGAAAGGCAAATAGAAAAATTATCCTTAACTCCATATTTACTGCCAACTTCATCTATTTAAAACTATTTTTCCCATTTTAAATCAAATATTTTACAATGAGAGCACTCAATTAATAATCAACCCAAAAGACCTGTAACTAATCTGATGATCAGCTTTACCCATCCAAACACTTCCTTAAAATAAGCACATGTTTAAAGAACTACACTCATGGTTAAGCAGAAAAAGAAGTGTTAATAACAGTTAATGAAACACACAATGTGCCAATCATACACTTACCAACAGCTCCATTTAGGGTCTGGAAAATTGCACATTTGTGGTCCAAAGTGATGTTAATGCGCTCCTGAAATCAAAGCACCAAAGCTGTTGAGGCGTTCTAAAAGCCAGTGTTTTTACAGCCACACTGCAATTATACCACAGTGGCAGCAAGGAATCAGGGAAAATGTGTTCCTCAAATTGCTATATTTGTCTGTATTCCCAAGTTGTGCAATTCTATAGCAATCAGTTTTGCATATGCAGAAACTTTAAACTTGGAGGATAAAGGTCATAACTCTCCACAGGAAGTGTAATTTAGCAGTATAAGCCAAAGAAAATTTGTGTCTTAACAAAAAAAAAAAAAAAAAATTAACAAGTCTTGGCCAAGAAACAAAACATGCTGCGTTTCAGAGTCACAAAAATATAAAAGTCAAATTTAAGTATCATTTTCAGGATAGAAAACACTGGTGGTTTTAAAGCATGTTCCTAATGTTGTATTACTAATCCTAGCTTACTTTAAATACCATGTTTTACCATTTTTAAAATGCTGATTCAAGTATGTAACATTTCAAACATGCTTAAAAACAGATGATGTCCTTTTTTTTGGTCTTCCAAGATCTTCTTACACATTCTATAGCACTGGGCACATTATTACTACACAGACAATCAGTAGTGATGTACAGTAAGCACCATGGAGCTGTTCTGAATCATGGTGCAGCAGTGCTCTGCACAGATGCACAGTTTTAGTCTAGAAGACAATCCATTTAGACAACCAATCATGTTACTTCTGACTTGGATGCAGAATCAGCTTTATATCTCTACAACCTGTCTCTTCAATTGCATACCTGGCATCTGACTGAACTTGCATGTAAGCAACTCAGTCATTACAGGCTGGAGGGAATTTCCCATGAGGAGCAGCTGAGGTTTGTCTCGTTTAGAGGAGCTGCTCCCTGCAGCTTCCTGAGGAGGGCAAGGGGACAGGGAGGAGCTGAGCTGGTGGGGATGGTTCAAAGCTGCACCAGGGAAGGTTCAGCCTGGACATCAGAAAGCATTTCTTTATGAACAGGGTGGTCAAAGCCTGGATCAGTTCCTAGAGAGGCTGCCAATACCTCCAGCCTGTCAAGTGCTTAAAAAGCATTTGGGCAACAAGCTTAGCAATACACTTTAGCTTTTGGTCAGGCCCATATTGGTCAGCCAGTCAGACTAGATGATCACTGTAGGTCCCTTCCAACAGAAATATTCTGAATATTCTGTTTCTGAATCTGTGTCCAAACAGGCCAGATTTTCCATTAAGTTATGCCAGAAACAACATGTATATATTTCAAAAACTTTGCATCTGCCTTAAGCACACAAATTACTAAAATCCTTCTCAAAATTCTTCCATATCAGCTTCTAAAATCTTTTTGCATCAATATATTGCCAGCTTCCCTTATCCCTCTTTTTGCAGCATCAGGGACACACCTCTAACACTCATCATGCTTCAACACTCAACTCAGCAGAGAGTTTTGTTAAGTGAGGACGCAGAGAGGTCTTCACCCAAAATTTACAATGCAGCTTTATTGGACATATTTGCACAGAAAGCTGAAGGCAGTATCTGAAATGGCAGCAAGCCAAAGTATAAGACACTGGATCAGCAAGTAGTTCAGTGACACCCTGGCAAAATGCCATGTTCTCTGGCCATCAAACTGCCAAGTACAGGGGACCCTCATTGAGATAAATGTGTCTGATCATATACCTCAGAGCTGTTATTTCTAACAATGAAGCACAACCTGCCTGGGGCTGAAGACAGCCTGAAATAATATATCAAGTCATGACCCTTTGGGAGCCTGTTCATCATTCCAGCAGTAGGAACCTCAGGAGAACAAACAACTGTCAACATGGCACTCCAGTATAGACAGCATTCCTTGTCTTTTCATCTCCTGGTGTTTTATGAGGAGCAGCATGTTATTTCAAGCAGAAAGAAAAGAGAAAGCAAGTTACTACCTACCCTTGCCAATGGGTCAACATAGATTTTGGTGTAAAACAGCTGGTCATCATCATTATCCTGCAGATTCCATTGCTGCACAATATGATTTATGGATGGAGCATAACCAATAAATCCTGCAACATCATACACATAGGTTATTTCCATAAAAAACACTACCTTGCCAATGCTGTCCAACAAACAGGGACTTCATTCTGAGTGCTGCCAGTAAATAAAAAGTATGAAATTTATGAAACTTGGCTCAAAATCCAATCTTCTTCCTGAGGTATGTAACAGGTCTGTTTCAAAAAGTTAATAATTATTGGCTATTTTTATACTAATGGTATTTTAAGGAAAAAAATAAATCAGATCTGCCCAGAATGGTTCTGAGAATGCCAAAGCATGATATCAGACTATCACTTGCCCAAGAAGCCCACCTGAAGAAGGAAAAAGCTACCTTTTCATCAATCAGTTCTTACTGGCAGAGATGCCTGAATCTAATACTGCCAGAAATACAATGAGAATTCAACTCAAAACCAAAATACACCAAAATAAAAAAAGATAGGTCAGATAGGTGAGGGAAAGAAACAGGGACATTCCCAGATCTGCACATTGAAGAAGGGTGTCTCAGAAATGACACACTCAATAGCTTCTGCACAGCACAGTGTTTGTATCAGTGTGTGTATTAATCAAGTGCAAAATTATTAGCAAAGATGGCATTTAAAGGATTTCAGAATTCATCTGTCATTGAGATTACAGGGAGTAGCTCCCACTCCTTGTAGAAGGAGCTGTGTAAGCCATGCTGCCAGGCCAGGCAGAGCTGCCAGCACATCAACCCTGTGTGCAGAGATCTCCAGAGTTTGGGAATTCTGTGACCAGGCTATAAACAGCACGTGCTGCTCTGCTGGGCGTGTGCTCTGCATTGTTCCTGCAGCAGTGCAAACACAGCATTACACTGCCATGCACAGCTGCTGGCTAGACCCTGACCATATTTATCTGCTTTTTACAAGTTATTGCCAAACACACACTGTGCAAATGTGAATGAAAACTATGCCTGAGCAGAGAAGAGGAGCTATTCAGGTGGGGAGGAAGATAACAGCATATCCAGTCATCAGCTTTGTACTTGGCTAATTCCGGAACAGCTCCACATGCAACAAGCGCACAGAACAGATAACAGAGATGGGTCATGCTCAAGCTCAAGTGTTTGAGGATCCCACTTGCCTCCTGAGTTCAGGAATCGTTTCCCACTCCGGACAACAGGATATTTGTCTGCCAGCCTTTTATCTGGCCAAATCAGTCCATCTGCTGCAAACACCACTTTGTGATTAGTTTCCTGAAATTTCTTTAGCAGCTCTTCAGGGCCCCCGGCAAAGATAACATCATAGCTTAAAAGGAAAGAAAATACATCCTTTAGGTTGGTTTCATTTTAATACTTCTGTGTTCAAAACAAAACTATTCAAATTTAAAAATCAAACATTTCATTCTGAAAAATGACTTAATTAAATCATATTTAACCACCACATAAAAATTCTATACCCTTCTAGGGAGAAACTTCAGTCAGTACTACGTAGCCAAAGTAGTTTCTCCTCCTGCTTTTTAGTCTTCCACATTTTGGACATTCTTTTTTCTTCACAGTTTGTTTATCTGAAACTCATTTTCCTATTTCAGGTATTTTGCTTATGTTTTTAAGAACAACAATTTAAAATATCAAGCTTTAACAGATGAAAAGTAGGACTGAAAGATTACTTAGATGACTTTCACTGGGAAAATCTAGATCATCTTGTTCCTAAACACAACAGCACTGACTCTTAGATCTCGATGAAGTCTAGGTGCCCATAAAAAGTGTATTGCATCCTGACAAGGCACAGATTTCTCCTTCAACCTCTTTAACGTGCTGAAGACTTAAAAGGCTCAAAGTATCACAATACCTATTTATGAAAAACTTTACCTGCCTTTGAGTCACAATTCCTACTGAGGATAAAGGCCTAAAGGTGGGGGGCTCATCTTTGGCTGTTAGACACAGCCAAAGGTCAACAGTGTGCCAAACCAGAATGAATCCTGCCTGGGTTTGGCCAAGGTCCTATAAGAATGGAGCATCCCAAGCCTGGTGGTTCCTTGTGGCTGAGCCAAATCTAAATCAATGCCTGGTGGGCACAGGGGGTTGGGAACACCACCAAGCAAACAAACCAATCATTCCACCATGGGCAGGGATCCACACACTAGACCAGCCTGCTCAAAGCCCCACCCAATCTGGCCTGGAACTCGGAATTTGCCAGAGATTGGGCATCCACAGCTGCTCTGGGTGACCTGTGCCAACACCTCCCACTTCAAGGTTCACTTTACACAGCATGAAGAATGACACAGTGAAATTGGAATCACATCACAGTCTCTGGCTGAAGCAGCAAAATATTTTAATGGCAGCATCTCAGCCTTGCAGTTTCCTCATCTGAACACAGGAATATTCTTGTTCTACACATGTGCCTTAAAAATTGAAAATCACTAGCCCTGATAACAGGCAAAGTAACAGGAGAGCTATGAAAAACCAAGGTCTAACTTTGACCAAGACTTTTCTTGCAAAGCCTTTTAGCTGGGCTAACTAGGACAGCAGCACCCCCACCTGCAGTACACAGAACATTTTGCTTTGCAATGGATTACCCAGACAAAAGTGCCAACAGATCAACCATTACTGACTTATGATATTCCTTTATTACAGTTCTGAAATTATTCAAGATGTCATTTCTTCAAAGAGGATTTCATGAAATTGGCCAAAGAGAACTGAACAACAGCTGGCTTACAAATGTAAAAAAATATTTTCACCACAAAGCAAAGTATAAACCCTGGAGAGGAACTGTGTTATGTAGTCTATATAAGTAAGTGGTTTTCTGAAAACTCTGTTATGTTTTTCTGCAACTTTGGCAGAAGAAGACATGAAAGAAATTGTACATTTTGGACCTTCCCCAGTTTCACAAAAATGCCTGTTTCTGCCCAAATTTACAGGAATACATTTCACTCCCTTTTCCATTCAATTTCTGCAGCCTGTCTCAATGCCAGACCGAGCCTGTAGAACACACGAGAAACAGGAAACGCATTGAAGACAGACAAAAAGAGATCTGTCTGAGCCTTTAACTTAACAGCTCATGGCAGGCTGTGCTTCTCCTCTGTGAGCAGGGCAGTGCTGCTGCTGCTAGGGCTTACAGCTGCAGGAAGGAACCCAACACCCTGGAACATTGCTTCCAAGGACTGTCATTCTGTGAAAGAAAGCCAAAGTTGAGCAACAGGCTGGGCCAGGCACAGGCTCTGCTTGTGAAAGGGATATGCTACTTAATAGAGCACAGTTTATAATCCTAAACCCAGATCTGAGCTGCTAAACTGCAATGGATATCATGCAGCTCTGTTAATCCAGCAGGAACCTACACTTGCCAATAATGTCCATGGCTCTCTTGTCAAGAGGTGACTTAATGTCACCACACCTCTTCCTGGGCAGGACCTCCACCTTGCTGACAGTACCTTCATCAGCTGCTTCATGAGGCTCCCACTCTTCTCTGCATGGAAAGGAAAACTACTTAACACCTATAAATGCATCATTTGCTTTGTCTACCTGCTCTGTCAGGTAATATTTGGCCTATTCAGACCCCATCTCCTGCTGTAAGGGGGGATTCACTTCAGGTCTACACCACTAAAGCCATCACAAAACAGGCCCCAAGACTACCCTTGACAGTTTTTACTGTTATTAGGGATGACACAATGACTTACTTTAAAAAACACTTCAAAATTTGACAGGGAAAAACAGTGTGGAGATATCCAGGAAAAAGCAGGCTTCCCTGGCAAGCAGAAACAGCTCAGAGACTCTTTTATTTATTCTTCATAAATCCTTCAAATTAAGTAGAAAGTAAGAAGAAAAAAAGAAAAAGAAAGAAAAAAAACCCCAGAAAGTTTCCACAACCTAATCCCATTTCCTGAAGCTCCCAGATGGCAGATGCTTGGGACTGGAATCCACCCCTCCCTCCCTCTCTTTTGCAGCAGCAAAGCATCCTGGCTATGCACCCTGCACTCCCAGCCACACAAGGAAACAGCAGCAGACACTCAGGTGCTCTAGAACTGACCATGCAAGTCAGTTTGCATCCACAACTTCAACAATCAGAACTTGCTACTAATGGAGTTGCAGGGTGAGAGCTCAAAATACAAGACAGTGCCTACTAGTGACTAGCAATGTCACAAAACAGACACAAAACTATTTTGTCACTTAGACTGTGTCCCCACCAAGACCACACCTTAACCATTTTGAGATACATAGAAAATATAATTATCCCTTAGTTTCTGATGAATGTGAAAAAAAATACAACAAAACAAACAATAAACTGAGAGGCTTCAGAATTCTCCCATGACACAAAGAGATGTCTGTGAGAGTTCTGGATGAACAGTCACAGCACCAACCAATTTATCCAGTCTACATTGGCCATTAGCCAGTTCAATCTGAAATGGTCCAAAACAAACCAGAAGCCGGCTCAAGCAAAAACAAGCCTAATTTAAATAGTGTTCCATCTGCAGGCATTTTGCTATCTACACATAGGCACAAGCTGTCCACAGAAGAAGCTCAAACTATTTCCAGAATTCTGAGCCATATAAAAAACTGCTGAAAAAAAAAACCAAACCAAGAAACTAAGTTTGTTAAGTAAACAGCTCCCTAGAAATTACTTTCCTAGTTACAGTAAGCAAACCAGACACTTCCTTTCCCCACCCCCAAGATTAATATTCCAAATGCTTCACAATGAATATAATAAAAAAACACTTGAAGAAGAAAGGAAGTTCATCACATTTGTCTTTTCCAAATTTACTGCCACATTGATCAGTGTTTAAATTGCAAACCAGGATTTCTGGAAATGCAAAAGCTCATTAGAATTAAAATATAATGCTAGAATCAGTGAACTGTTTTTTTCTCTCCTGTCTGGAATCAGTTCCACCAGCTCTAAACAAATATGTACTTGGGATTTTGGACTCCAGGAACTTAGGAGGCCTTAAATCCTGTGATTTTTCATGGGAAGAAAGATTATGGTTTTTGCACTTCGACACACATGGTCCTCTGTACTCTCTCATCTGTGCCAGCAGACAGCCTGCCCCTCCAGAGAGCAAATTATGGTGGAGAAAAATTTGACCTAGACCTCTGTACCAATGTGATAATGAATTTGCATATTTTACCACACAGGAAGAAAATAGTGATGAATTAGGATAATAAATTCAGAAACAAAGAAATTCAATGTAAGTAGAAAACATTTGGGAAATGCTTGTTTTATCCGAGCTTTAGCACAGAACAAAATCTTTGAAATTAACCTTTAAAAGTTTCAGTTCTTGTATGATTAGTCGGACAACACTATGAACAAACACATAATGTATTTACTTTTAGAAAGATTCGTTTTTCATTTAGCAAATGCAAAACTGAACAAGTCAATAAAAAGAAATTCAAAAACTGGATGTGTATCTTCAAACTAGGTAACTTCTACAGACCTAAGCATGCATAAAAAATATTCAGCATAATAAGCATCCCTTATAATGCTTATTTATAAATTAGTGACAATTATTTAGATTTTTTGATTTCTAGTTATTTCTTTTACTCATCACAAGAGGTAAAATTGGAACAGAAAATTAAGTAAAGTGTTCGAATTTACTACCAGTTTAATGGATACTCCAACTTTCCCAAAGTGTTAACTTACACAAAACAAATTAACTTTCCATAAATTGCCAGTGTCCAGCCACTTTGCCTTGTGCTGATGTCTGCTGTGCAAAACCTGCCAAGCTCCTGCCTTGAAAAAGTGCCCCTAAGTTTCTTCAACTGTCAAATTTTAGATAAATAAAGCAGGTTAAAAGCTGACAGAGAATTCTGGAGCAGACATTCCAGCATGGTAACAGCAGCGTGGGTGAACTCCCCCATGACTCTTTCCAAGCTCACACTCAGCTGCCCCTCCCCAAGGCTGCCCGTCACCACTGGAGCCTCCTGTCCCTGATTCCAGACCTGGTCCCACACCTTCCTTCAGTGATTATTTCAGAGCTGTGACCCTGCTCTGGTTAACATCAGTGTGGAAGAGCCTGGTGTCTGCTGCCAGCTGGATTCTGAGCTACTCTGGCCATGCTGCTGTCACAGGAGGAAAATAAGAGGAAGAGAAAAAGCAGAGGGAAGCAACAGAGAAAGTGTGCTTTGAGCACATTTGAGCTCTACGGTTTCAGTGACAGGAGAAGCCTATCTGGCCTGCAGGGAGGATGTTCAAGCATAGCTGTGCTGTGAGCTATAATCTGGCACCTGCAGCAGCACTGTCTCTCCATGCTTCCATCACACAGAGAGTACAGGCACCAGGCTACATCTGACACCAAACTCTTGTTTCAGCTCTCTATCACACAGACATTCTCCTGTTAAATGCTTTCCTCAGGGAGCCATTTTCCAGCTTCCTCCTTATCACTGTTACTTCATGGAACAAGATTATGCCTCTGGTCCCTACTGGACACTTTATTTCTGGAGCTGCTTTTGCTCCCCTCCCATCCACACTCCCAGCCTGCAGCCACATCCTGCTCTCACTGCAGCTGAACAGGGAGAGGACAAATGCTTGCCTAAAAGCCTGTCAGCTCCCAGCAACATTTTTTTACCCCCTGGAGGCAGCAGACCTATGAACAACTCTTACATCTGTAAATTTGTTAAAAAGTAACAATTGCTCCAAAAGCAATCCACTATTTTTATGAATGAAGAAAGATGCCAACTCTCTCAAATAAAACAGTGAAGAACAAAAGCATCGTGAAACTTTCAGCATGTCACAGGAGCTACTTTTGCATGTCTACCCAGAGTAAAACACAAAGACAAGAAGCCAGGTTTGCTCACCATTCCACAAACAGTACAACCAGGTCCTCTTGATCAGCGTAGCTTTCAATGCCCTCTTTCAGCAGCCGAACTTTCTGCCCTCCGCCAATAGAGTTGGGCAGCTCACCACCTTTCCATTCTTCACCTTTGCCAAGAACCTGCAATAAGGAGGGGGAAAAAAGCACTTATTGCTAGTACCCAAACCCATGAGGCGTTTTTAAAGCAGACCCTTATTGAAAACAGATGCTAAAGCAGAAGCAACACATTAAAGCCAGCACTTCCAGCATCGTTTTCCATGTCTGAAGCAACATTCAGCAACTTCCAGCATCGTAGGTTTTCCATGTCTGAAGCAACATTCAGCACAATGACATCACTGCAAAAACATGAGAGAGACATTTCTTAACCAAATAAGAATCAAGCAATTGCCTGCTACTGCCATTTATTCAAATGTGTCTCCTTCAGGAAAAATAATAGAAAAAAAAAGAAGCTAAGGATTGTTTCAAAACCAGTATTAGAAAAACATTCTGAATGAGACCTTTAAAATTCCATAACATCCCTTTAGGAACAGGAGGCACAAAAGACCTAGGTGGATCAGGGTATGACTAATTCAAATTGCAAGTTTTTCGTACAAAAAGGAAAGGATAGGTTTCCCAGTACACAGCTCACTGCTAAAACTGAGTTAAACATAAAACTCCTCCCCAGCCAAGCAGTACAGCAGATTACATGTCAAAAAAAGGTAAAAAAAAAAAGCTCTTAATGTGGTTTGAAGATAAAGTTTTTGGAACATATAAAGCCTGGAAGAAATACATTGCATGATGCTTTGGAAAAATCTGCAAAGCTAGAAGATGTATCCAGAGCTCAGGCTGCTCAGGTGCTCTACTACAGCTTTATCATATTAAGGAAGGTTCTCTCAGTCCTCTAAATTCAGTGGTAGAAGTCAAAGACGCAAATAATTTCCTATTTATAGTGCAGGCACTGTGGTAAGTAAGAAGAAAAATTTCATAACAGCATCTGAATTCCTGGATTTTCTCTTGGCAGAACCAATTTTGGGGAAAGTTTAGGAGGTTAGTGCCCCCCCTTTTTCCCAAGGTCATGCAGAGGCCAGCCTAAGTACGTGACATACAGAGGCATGGAGCAAGGCAGAAAAGGCTGGAAAGAATGATAGAGACACATTGTCCTCTCAGAAATTACAGGCTCCTGGGAAACACAGAGAAATTTTCAGCTGTGAGCCTCCCTCCTTCCTTGCAGCAGTGCTCCAGTCTTGCTTAAGGAAAGAGATCCAAAGCCCTTGAGTGCGGCGCAGCTCCCAGAAGTGTTCATACAAACAAAATCAGCCACGCTGAAAAACAAGGCTCTGTGATAAAATGTGCCAGAACCTGTGGGCAAGGAGGATGCTGACCATGATAGCTACAAACCCCCGAAGCAGCTCCTAAGGCAGTGGAAGCCTCTCCCTCCCATGGTGGTTCAGAGGGGCATCAGCAGGTAAGCAACAGGGAGAGCAGCAAGTGCCCTTCCTGCCCCACAGCTCTGCTGCTGCTCCCCTCTGTCCCAGCACACAATGAAGCTAAGGCAAGGTCAGCTACCATTTACTGGTTCTGTTTCACAGCATGGACAGCACAAACATTTGGTACAAAACACACAATACCTTTATTGTGTAGTTGAAATGCTTTGCAGTTCGCATGAACCGGTGAAAGCCATCGGTTTCTTTAGTTGCTACAGTAAAGACCAGAAGTTTATCTGAGGAAGAAAAGGAAAGAACATGGATTAGTATGATTTCAGGGCACAGTTTGTGACATAAAATGCAATGAACAGCAGCACTTGCTCAGGGGGCTCTATGACATTCTGCACCTCATTCAAAGAGAGGAGGCAAATACGCTGCCGCAGTACAGGTGTGAGACATTACCAAACAACAAGTGCTATGGGCAAGGTGCTGTATTTAAAGTTATCCTCTGGAAGACAAAGCAAATAAGTCTATCTACTCTGTAAACAACTAGTTCAAGACACAAAAACAAAGCTAGTGGGACTACTGGACAGGAAGAAATCTTCAAAACAGAAATAACTTACTACTTTTCAGTCTGACCTAATCCTGTTACCTCTTACCACACAACTGCGTGGTGGTAAGAGAACTTCACCCAACCCCAGGAGGTCCCCTGAAAGCCAACAGTGCATACTCTTCATGAAAATTAGTCAAAAAAACCCAACCAATGAAACCAAACCCCCAACAAACAGCATTTAGTGCTTTTAAGTCCTTGGGCAGAGACAAAAGAGCAAGGAGTTTGCTTGGTTGGTTTTTTATTCAGAGCATAGGTACATTACAGCACTGCTAATTTTGCCCTCCTATTGCACACAGGCAAGTGACCAATTTCCTCCTCACTTTCCAGAGCTTTTAACACAGTTCAAGTGGGGTCATGAATTTCCACTAAATACCTTCCCAATTAAACTACTGAACAACATTTAGAACCCTATGCAATATGCTGCATAATGAAAGTAAATAATTTGAAGCTATGAGAAGGTTTTATTCCTATCTGAAATCAAGTATTTAACCAAATCAGCCTAGATGTCAAGAGTACATTGCAGCTTCCCCAATTCAGGCCAAGTTCAAGCAATAGCTGTGCTCTAACCAGAGCCCATGAGATCAATCCTTACAATAAAATAAAATTAATTACCTATGATGAGTATTCCAGACAGAGTGTCTGTTACTGCATTACTTGCCAAAAAATATCTTCTGGATTTACCTTCCTCAATCCAGCAACATGTGCAAGAAGTGTCTGCTACAGAAAACACTCCTATTAACTCTTCAGCCTTGTCCACCACCAGGACAAGGCTGAAGTCAGCACTCAGCAGCCCTCAGATAGCCAGGACACCATCCTGAGTGTATTCAAACCACTCACCACTTCCCATTTTGTTTTATGTGACACCAGCAAAAGTTAACACAAAAAATGATGACCCAGTTCCTACGTTGTAGAAGAAATGCACCTTGCAACTCACTCATGCAATGCTCTGCAGCCAATACTTAAGTGTATTGACTCAGGCAGAAATACCTGTCAGAATACAGACATAGTTTGTAGAGCAGCATAAAACCCCCTATTTGCAATAATCCGTGGCTGTCTCTGGTAGAGCAGGGATAACCCAAGCACACGTGATGCTTCCTCTGCTTTTGCTACTGGTCTCAGTTAAAGGGGGCTCCTGACTCAGGCGGTGTTTCTGCACAAATTGCAGAACACTTGATCTGCTTTGTGACCTTGCTCTCCCCCAGACACTCCTTGAACAGGTGTAACCTTTAAGCAGTGACAGCACCCTGTGCCCAGTACCTACACCACCAAAACCAGCCTGTGCCTTGAGCAGGGCTCCTGATTTTATCTGACACTGCCCAAGTTCCTCAGCTACAGACAACATCTCTACCTGCCCTCCTCACTACACACAACTTTGTGGATTTCTTTCACATCCTGCTATTGCCTTTTTCCTTTTCTTTATTTTTTTCCTTGGGTGGGGGTGTCTGGGAGGCATATCTGTGAACAGGGTGGCACAATCCTTTTCCTCAAAGGCCCTGGAGACAATTTTAACTGCCAGCTCTACCAAACCAGACACTCCTGCAATACAATATGCAACAAAGAAGAAACTGGAAATATTGTAAATTCTTCCATCAACTCAACTTGAAAATCCAAAAATTTTGGAAAGCCAGATTTGGAAGATAATTTGTTCCACCTTTTTCCCCCTCTTAAGTGCTAGGAGACTTTTGTAGCAAAGAATCAGAAGAAAATCCCCCAAATACATCTCAAAAGGACAGGAGGACCTCACAGTGCAATAAGTTCACACAGACTCACAAAGAGACAGAAACAGAGTAATAATAACTCAGTACCTTCCAAACAGTTTATTACAAAGATCATGCAATTTCAAGTAATTCTACTGAAATCACCACAAAATTAATAAAGACCATTGTATCTTAGACCGTGACTAAAACAGAACTGAAGGCAGAGGAGGGTTTTCCTCTATGAAGGAAATTAAGACTGCTTTTTGTTCAAGCACTACATTTTCAAATTACAGGGAAAGGGAACTGGAAAAATCTGATCATACCAGAATTGCATCATAGAGCCAACTGGATCCATTATTAAAAGTTTCCTAGGTGACCAGCTCACTGACTCTAACCACAGAATTTGGTTTGAAGAAGGAGTATTTCACACCTACACATTGCTAAGAAATGCTAACAGCAAAGATCTCAAAAATCTGTACTTGACAACGTGATGTAAATGACAGAATGTGGGCTGCATCAGATTCCTTCCACAGTTACTAAGTCAAAGAAAGTTTAAACTAACATACAAGTACAGTTTGGCAAGCAAAAAATAATCTAGTGTTCTTTGTGGGATATTGTTACTCTCTCTTAATGGAATACACATTATTCATGTATTTCAAGATTCACTATGGAGTCTGGTATGTTACTTGACTTTTGTGGAACAGGAGGAAGGAGAATAATGTGCCAAATCATATGGGATTTCAGCCTGAACTATACAAAATGAAGAAAGCTGAGCAGGCAAATAATAGTTTATACTGATATGAAATGGTAAAAGAGCCTGTACTGCACCACCAGACAATGAAGCAATCTAAATGGGCTGCCAGATTGGGGTTTGCAAACAGCCACAGAACAAAAGAAAGCTATTTTAAAGGTACTATTTACATGGGAAATGTTTTCCTTTTAACATGCTTACCCATGGTCTTTTTTTTTTACTTAGACTAGAAGAAGTTGAAGAGGCTTTATTTTATGTCTTTGTTGCACCACTGACTTTTAAGTGCAGGTGGTACTTAAATAATTTTTAAGTGCACCAGAACTGTAATTATAGCATTTGAAGTCCCCTTAAAATTAGAGCTTCTTTCTAGATTACTTAGTCTTCACTGGGGCCTCTTTTGTTTTGGTTTGTTTGGTTTTTGTGGTGGTGTTTTTTTAAGCTGTGTCTGACCAAAGAGCAGAGAAACATGCTTTTATTCTAGATATAGTATAAATAGAGAGACAATGGAAACTGCAGTAAATGATAGTTACCTTGGCACTTTATAGAGGGTATTATTAACCAAATGAGAAAAGCAGAACCATCCTCCTCCAGCTAATAAAAATATTAGCCTAGTTCCTGTAGGTTGCTGTGATTATATTTAGATGTGACAACTTGAACAGATTCACTGGCAGATTTCCACTAAACGTAGCATGGGAGATGTTTGTTTCTTCCAGTGGAAGTGAGTTAAGAGAATGCTTCTGACCACTAAATACTTCTGCTAATTTCTTTTCAACCTTTTCAACTTCATTCACTTTGAAAAGATCTATTCCTTGCTTACCACATTTAGGTACAACAACTTCCTGGAACACTTATCCCAGTTGTGGGTAGCCACATGGATACAGTGACTTCCACGATCTCACAGGAGTGTCAATGTGAAGCACAACATTCCCAAAGCAGCAAGTTTATCCAAGTGTCATTTCCATTTCAGGATGTGCTCAGCTATTTCAGCTGCTGCCACCCACAGTGTCCCTGGGCACAGAGCAGGTTTGGCCTCAGGGTGCCCTGTGGGTGCAGAGGTTCAGGGCTGCCCCAGAGCCCTCCCTGCACAGAGAGTGAGCCCCCAGCAGCACCCCTGTCTCCAGCTGTGCAGTGAAGACCCAGGCACAGCAGTGGAAGGATGCCTGCAATTACTCAGACCCCAGGCTGCCACTGCAGCCTGGCACTCCCCAGTGAGAGCACTACAAATTCCCCACAAGGAATTCCAGCTGCAGCCAGACACCATTCCTGCTTCACCATCCCCTCCATGAACCCCTACCTTTCATCGAGGCGTCTACCCCAAGGAGCTCTGCTGTGTGATCTTACACACAGGCTTCAGCTCTGCAGCTCAGCCCTGACTATCCACCCCACACAGGGACAAATAAAATCCTGGGAGTGTCTTCCAACAGGAACAGCATCCTCAAAGTTGAGCACAAACTTGAAGAGCACAAACTTGAAGAGCACAAACTTGAAGAGCACAAACTTGAAGAGCACAAAACCCAGTTTTTCCACATGTTTTCAAGACAAGCTGAAGCTCTGCAGATAACTAGGGAATCACCAGTGGTGCCAACAGCAACTTCCCCATTTATATGGACTCATCTGCATGCTCACAATCCCAAGAACCATTAAGACAGCTTCCATGAGACCAGGAACACAGCAGGTGGTGCCCCTGCTTCCCACTGGCAGGGTGCTGAGATGCCACAGAGGATACAGGCTGACGGCTCCCCCGCACACAGCCTGCCAGAGGCACCTTGGCACTCATCCAGGGCATTGCTGAGTTTGGCATTTATTTCCACGGGTCAGTTTGTGTAGAAAGGAAATGTAAACCCTATGCTGAAGTTCAACAGGAAGGCATGAAAAAAAAAAAATCTCCCAAGAGCTCCATGCCAGGTATGTGTTCGGTTACTAGGACGAAATTGTGTCAGACAGATTTCCGATAGTTACACCCACAAAACAGCTGCTCTGTTTTGAAAACAAGCCTGAGAGGGCACGAGTTTAGCCAAGAAAAGTATATCCAGTGACTAACAGAATTCAGTTTTACATGCAAATTAGAAACCCTCCAGCACACAAGTTGTGAAAGACAACAACACTGCACACAGAGCACATGCAGCGCGTTAGGAAATCCAGTGAAAGTTTATCAAAACAACTCACACTTCTAGTATTTTTTTGCTGCTACCTTCAGGGACCTGACTGCATCATAAATATTTATTTCCAGAAAGAAGATCAATAAACCAGAAGCTTTGCCTTCAGTGAATTGCCTGGCAAGGTCTAAGCCAGGAATTGCTGTGGCAGGACTGCTTTAAGTAGCGGTGACCTTTCTCCTTGTATCCTGGCAAAGAAGCATGCAAAGAACTACAGTCATTCCTCACACACCCACATGGTTCTTATTTATCTTGAATGAACACTCTCAGAGATTACCACATAATTTCTACCAGGGGTTGTGGGCACTGGTATAGTAGCTTCAGAGCAGCCAAAACTGAGGATATTGCTCACAGGCACACAGAAGCTGACATTTAGTCCTTGGATTCTACTACAGACTTCTCTGGAGTAGAAGTGAGCTGCAAGATCAAAGGACATCTGTTCATGGTACCACATTATGACATTAAAATCTATCTCTATCTTTAAAACTAGTGGCTTATAATGGTAAACAAATGATGTTTGGTACTTGTAATACATTTTTATCCATATTCTAGTGTCTACATGAAACAGCCTACTTTCCTGTTTGCAGATTACATCCCACCCTGAGCTGCTCAACACAGGAATGATTGCTCATTTAATTGAAAGATTGATACCCAAAGTCAGCTGCAAAAGAAATCAACAGCAAGCTAATAAATTCGTTGCTAGATATCATAGAAAAAGCTTGGAAACTGCAAGGATACTAGGAATACTTCTGTTGGTTTAAGGAAAAAAAAACACATCCACACAAAATGGAAAAAATGTCAGGTAGTACTAAAGCATAGGCTGAACAGACACCTGGAAGAAGCACATGGATGCATCCAAGGTCATTGATAAAGCTGTGTAATTATCTTCTATGTGTCCTGAATCTCTGGTAATGTGGGACACCAACAGGATATAGTTTCCCACAAAAACAAACAAAAAAAGAAAAAGAAAAATAAGGAAGAAAAAAAACCCAAACAAACTTCAAGCAAAACACAGACTTGATTCAGCATGCCTTAACACCTCATAGAAGCATTCTTCTCTATCACTGGAGAAATGCACTAAAGCTCAACACAACTGAAAAACTGTTTCAGCATGGATTCCTCTTGTCAAAACTAAAGAGCACAAAACCCAATTTTTCCTCATGCTTTCAAGACAAGCTGAAGCTCTGCAGATAACTAGATAATCACCAGTGGTGCCAACAGCAATTTCCCCATTTATATGGACACAGACTGTATACTCAAAATCCCAAGAACCATTAAGACAGCTAAAATACCACAGAGTACTTTCAAAATCCAGGTCTTTTAGCACAACACAATCTTACACTTATCACTGACAAAGGCAATATTAGACTTTACAAAAAGGAATTTGGATTTTCCACTATGAATAGGAGTTATGGCCTGAACTTAGGATTCTGTGTCAAAATATTTGAAAATTCCCATACTCTGAAAAGATGTCAAACAGCTGGAGATGGGAAAAACTCATCCTATACAATGTAACCATGATTATACCTACAGACATATGCTTGGTTACTGTAATCCAGCAGCAAACGAAGATCTTACCTACACAATGAGAAAAACACAAACTATATGTGTGTATATATATATGCATGTACACATCCAGTGAGAGCTTATGATGTACATATGCTCAAATAAAGCAGTAAGCCAACAGAAGAGTTTCTGGTCAAATAAAACTTTTGGCATAAAGAGAGAAAAGACAGAGCCATCCGACAGCTGTTTATTTTCCCCCTAGGATTCTTTAGAAACACAACAATGTGCTGAAATAGCAAACATGGTCATCTTCTTTTCTCAGGAAATAAATGTGCATTACACTGCAGGAGGGGGAAAGATGACTGGGGCATAAAACAATACTACTTCATACTTGAGAGTCCTGAAGTTTTTTTAATCTGATCTTTATACAATGCTCAGTTCAGAACACTGCTCCATGCCTCCACTCATCCCACACTTCACTGCTTCCCCGAGAGGCAGACTGGCTTCAAAGTCCCACTAACCATAGCCATGATCACATAATAAGATTGGATTCTCTGCAGTTCAGTAGTATGGTTGGATTGGTGCTAAAAACTATCCTTGGATGAGAGACAAAGTATGCTTGAAAAGCTCATGAAAGATCAGAAAGTGGTACAAGTTAAAATAAATTATAAAATTAGAATTAAAAGATAGCAAGTTAAGAGCAGTCATGGATTGCCAAACACCTACTACATACTGATTTTCTGTACCAATACAATTCTTGTGTGAGAGAGGAGGTTTTCTAGGAATGTCTTTAAAGGCCAGAATTTGAAGAAACTGACCATACTGTACAGACCTCAGTATCTGTTTTCCTCTCTATGACAAACCTCCCTTTAATCACTGCACTTCTATGCATATAGGTCTTACTGCAAAACACAGACAGTAATACAAACATTAGTTTTGTAATTTCCAAAAACTTATGAGGTTTTTCTAAGGTACTTCTGTCTTTAAGCCATTGCAAACAGTTTACAGCCACAATTGGCATTTATGATTATTACCGGCATTTATCAGGATCACTCAATGCATGGGCTGTCTATGGATAATCCTTCCTGTGCTCTTCCACATTATCTGTAAATCTTGCTGAAGTTACTGAGCAATAGCTGCTGGTATTGAAGCTGCCAACTTTCCCAAGCTAGGGAATAGTCCCAATAAAGGCAAGAAGCTTTCAGAAGCTCTCTAGGGAAAGCAATATTTGCCAGTTTCAAATAGCTGGTACTTTTGCAACTTCCCCAGCCACTGTACATGCTGCCTGGTACAGGGCTCTCCCTCTTCTCATGTGTTTCACAGGAACAGAGAAGCTGAGCTAGCAAAAACACATCCTTGCACTAAGCAGGAGCTGCTCTCAATTTTCTCACAGTAGAGAATCTATGTTAGATTAGCACTTGCTAACACACAGCCCCTGGACAGGACACTATTTTTTTTTTCCTTTTCTTTTCTACAAACAAATTCCCTCAGGCTGTAGTTCACAGCACGCAGTGGTGTGAACATGCGCTTTCCTCTGCCATGCAGTGTGACTCAAACAGCAAGTGTACAGAGCTGCTGCTCACTGCTGTCTTTCATCACACTGTTTCTGATGTCACACCAATACAGCAGCTAAAACAGTTACAATAAAATGATCAAATATTGAACAGAGACAGTTCAAAACCAATTAAATAAAAATTTGTGACACACAAATCACAGCTCTTTCTGTGTAAGTTTATCCATACCTACACACACTTTCAAAGGTTAGCAGGAACTCCCAATATACAACTGATTTCAGGAAACATTTGAAAGCTGATTATATCTCAGCTCTTAACTTACTTTCTTTTAATTCAGAAGCATTGAATATATAGTCAACAAGAGCTCATTAAGAACTGTATGTGCACTCATCAATCACACACGTCAGCCCTGAGTGCAGCACTGGCCAGTGCTCAGGCCTGCACTCACTCTAATGCAAGATTTCCTTGTTTTGATAGTTAAACAAAGCCAAATACAAGCAGCAGTAAAATACTTTTCCATCAGCTTCACAGGACTTGGATGAGACTCCGCATACTGAGTCAGCTATTCTGCAGTAAAGCAAAGATAAGACGTGTTCCTTAGTTCCCAAACTAAGAAAAAAATTAAAATCCACTGTTTGTAAATGACATCATTGCCATGCATGAAGGAACTCCTAGCTGCCTAACTTCCTGACAAATGGGGAACAGATCAGGTTGCAGCTGTTTATGGGTGCCCAAATAGAAATGAAACCACAAACATCTTGAGAGGCAGTGGATGGAGTCACGGCACAGGCTGTGTCTTGCCTGAACGCACGGCTTGGACAGCCACACTATAAACTGTCATCAGGGCTGTGCAGCTGAGAGCAGGACACAATTAGCATCAGCTGGCTACGTGAGAAAGTTTACTCAGCTTCTGCCTTTTTGCAGCCTTGCCCTCTCTTGTCTCTCTCATAAATATGTATCTGCAGAAGAGCATGCTCCTTCTTGGGCTGTTGTTTAACAAACCCAGCTGTTTAAACAGAAGCGGTCACACACAGCACCAGGCATGGCTGAAGTCAATCTTTTGACAGTTAATCAATCCATCAATGAAACTCAGCAGTTAAGATTTGCAATAATAGTTTCTCCTTCAACTAGTCTTTTAAAAACAGAAAACAGAGAGGAATTGAGCTGGAAGTGGGGCCATCCTGAAGACCCACAGCTGTCCTTCACCGTCCTTCATGCCTGCACTGCGGTTCATGTTGTGAGCAGATGCTACCACCCAGATCAGTCAGTTCGTTTGAAAAAGCTGCCCTACAGCTCCACATCTGGCCCTGTGTCCAAACGCTGGACATGTAAAATTCTTCACACACAAGTGACACTACCCCAGAAATAAATTTTAAAAAATCCCACACTTTTCGAAGTTCCCTTTTCTGTGTGAACGAGAAATTCAAACTCCACACTTGTGCCCTGTCCTGTACAATTCAGTCCTTCAAATCATGAAATAAAAATTCTGTGCTTGTGACACGATACACCATGACATGGCATGTATGATGTATATATCAAGGTGTTTTTAACATCATACATTTCACCCAGCAGCTTCAGGTATTAAAGTTATGGGCCTGGTTCTGATCCAACACAATGGCTTTACAGTAAAGTAAGGCATAATTAAGTAAAATGCTTACAAAGACACTGTATTAAAGTTTTATGTAAATTACAAAATTAATCTTTTTTTAAATTACAAAGAAGAAAAAATTAAAAGAGCAATGCTATCAGATGTTGATTAGTTTCTGCACAGCTGATTTCAGCAAGGATGGGCTCATTCAGCACATTAACACAGAACCACAGGTATAGCATTCATTCTTAGAGGAGTGGCACTTAAGTAACAAGTCTATTTTTGTTAAGCATTTTTTTTATCTTTGTTTCCTTACAGCATGTTTCCATTAATTAAAAACACTGCAGCTTTAAAACATACTTGCTCTTTCCTAACAAAAATAGATATTTGGAATAAAACTGCAACTTTATGTATTTAGTCTCCTTATCACCAGTATAATCTATATTTTTAAAATCAAATTCACCTTAAAGAAAGAATTGAGAAGCAGTTCTATTAATCCTAAAGCTACTTGTAGTGTCAGGCTGTGTTTGCAAGCATGTATTCCTTGAGAGTTAAGTGTCATTTATTCTCTAGAACTACATTACCACATATGAGACACAAACCTGCTGCTAGTCTGGTCAAGCTGTATTTTGTGCTGGAGAGAACGCTGCTACTGTTTAAATTAAGAGGGATCAAAAATATTCTTCCCCTTCCAACCTGTTTGCAACTGGTCCCTCAAAAACTATAAAAAATTAACATTATAAATGAAAACAAAAATGCCCTTGCTGCAACCATGCTTACTCCCCATGACAAGGGAATTCAATTAAACAGCATGTCAATTAATTTGTAATTCAGACTGGCAGCTCTACACAAATGGAAAGATACTGCTTTTGATTACACAGTGCAATAGTGCTAATTCAACAGACAAACTAAACACTTCCCCATGAAAAGACAAAGTCACTTATGCTTAAGTAAGCAGCAGTGAAGGAAAAAACTAAAAACTTGCCCATAAATGATAACTCCCCAGAATATGCCACCAACCTAAAGAAAACCCTGAGAAATAACGTTAGTTTAGATCCTTGACAGAAATACATTTCACACAAACCACCCCTGGCTCAGATAAATATAGTGGTCATTCCCCTTGCCCCTTCAGTGCAATTTGCAGCATCCAGTGCTGATGATAAAGGTCACAACTGCTTTACTTCTCCTTGCTTTAACTGAAAATGCATTTTACAATCAAAGTTGCAGCAACCCCACTGTATATCAGAGCAAAGCAATGACACATCCAACCCTGTGGCGTACTTCCACAGCTTAATTATTACCTTCACCTATGAAAAGAAAGAAATAAGTCTATGGAGGTTTTTTTGTTTGTTTTTAGCCAAAGAGACTGGCATTGTGCAGCCTCTAACCCAAGTGCTACAGAGAATTCAGACTGCAAACCTTGGGTATCTTCAAGGATGAGTATTTTTCAGGAAAAAATACATGATGAAAGCACAACTTTACTGCTCCACACTTCTAACGCAATGTTTAAAAATGCTGATTTTTAACTAACTTCCAAACACTCACACCTCCCACTACACACTGTTTCATTTGTCATTCACAATTTATTTCAAAGCTGGAAGCTAAAGATATCTCCATGAGTAGGTAATTCCCACCTAAGTGGTGCACACTGATGGAACCTGCCTGATGTGCCCCAGACACAGGTAACCCAAGCACTGCCTACTGCACAGTCAGTCCTGCCTTCATCACCCTCTGCTTTTCCCCTTCTTCTCTAAGGAGCAGCTTTTTCATACAGTCCTCACAAAAAAGGTACAAAACTCCCAAGAGATCTGGAGGATGTTTTGCCACAACACAGCTTTATGTAGCAGTTTTAGGTACTGTGGTGACAAGGGGTGACACAAGTAGCACCAGTAAAGAGGCGAGAGACAGAAAAGTGTGCAGAGAGGCAGGCACAGAGAACTGTGCTTATGGCCTCTCCTTCCCCAAGCATGCAGAGTCTGTCAGTACTTCTAATAAGTACATCAGGATGGTTCAATGACTAAATTTTCTTGTTTGGGCACCACAGGTGACCCAGAGGAAAGGCCTATCGATCGCTGTCACTCAGAGCACTCGGGCTGAGCCCAAATTAACAGAAATGGCAGCAGTACGAGCTCTATCTCAAAAAGCAGTATATGCTGTATCTCAAAGCCAGTCCAGCAGAGTTAGACCAGCCAGCAGTTACTGCCTGAATCATTTGTGACCAGCACTTGAGGGACACTGGGGTGGAGGAGAGCCCAGCGGCTCAGTGCTCCACAGCCAGCTGAGCCGCCACACCTCCCAGCCCAGCTGCTCTGGGAAGCCACCCACGCTGCTGCAGCCCCCCAGGCCACCCCTCCTGCTTTGGGAGGGCACACAGACAGCCACAAACCATGGGGCCCACGTCAAGCCCGGCCACCATCACAACCTGGGCCCCGAGGCCTCAGCACTGGGCCGAGCCGCCACAGCCGCCCTGGGGAACTGACTCACAGGCTGCAAAGGCATTTTCCTGCAAACAGCTGATTGATAAAACATCCTAGGTGAGAACATCATTTTACATCTGCTGCCAAGAAAGTGTCTGCCTCTCACACAATCACAAATGTCGTTTCCACTGACTTTCTGCGTGTCACAATAAGCAATCTGCAAGCAGCAAGCGTGCTGCAATGAAAATATTTCAGCGCTGATGTTTTAACACAGAAACTTTTGCATCTCCAGCACACAGGAGCCAGTGTTTCAGAGCTCAACAGTGCTCTTCTCTGTGACTGCCTGAAACATAACCCTGCGGCCAAGGAAGGAGCAGAGGGATTTCTGCAAACACGCTTTGCCACAGGGCTGCACTGATTGCTCCCTGTAAGCGGTGCTGTGCAACAGGCAGTTCTCCCAAAATCACTTTTCCAAGCCTTTCTGAGGAAGGTCTGATTAAGAAATAAAGATGTAGCTTGGCAGCTAGTTCCAGACAGCCTTGTTAGAGCTTTTGTTGCAAGTAAGCAACACTAATGGGCTGCAGTAAAAACTGACAGGTAAATTGCGCCTTCACCGGCTGTTCTACACTGAATTGTACAAAGTATCAATAGACTAGAAATTGAAAGACAGATTTCTAGAAATAGAGGCACCATAAGGTCTGTTTACTGTATTACTTCTTCAAGTAATACAGCATAGACTTAGGGAAAACATTTAAGGGTTAAAACTGGAATAAAAACAAGTAACACAGCAGGCAGTGTCTGAGGTCAAGAAACTGCTCTCAGAGAGGTTTCAGTTCAGCAGAGATTGCTACAACTCAGGCTGCTCGTGTCTAAATTAAAAAGAATTAAGATCTTCCTGCACGAACACCTTATATAAACCTACCAGTGCTTCCCTGTACTGTAACTTGTGTAGAATCATTTTTATTATTGATACAGACAAAGCAGACTATTTTTGGGCTGCTGAATCATACATTGCTGTCTGGAACAGGGACTCTACTTTGCACACATTTGAAAAGCAGAAGGATTAAAGAAGAATCCTTACCATGCCAGCTATTAGTTTACACCAGCCTGAGAGCCCACATTTCAAGTGCAGTTAAAACAAAACATCATTTGAACAGATATGTTTGCTGGAATAACCGTTTGCCATAACTAATTTCCAAAGAAGTTCAACTTACAATCTCACTGCCCTGAAAACAGGGATAGGAGCTCAACTTTTTGCTCAAACCTGTCCCCGGGGGGTGCATTCCAAGGGGCAGCAAAGGCTGAAGGGCAATGCTCACACCCCCCAACCACACCATAGCCTTCAGAGAAATACTCTGAATGACCAAAAGTAGCCAAGCATTACAAAAACTGCAAGTTGGAACTTCATTGAGTTGTCTGGAATTCTTCAACAGTTTTGGGTTTTTTAAATTATTTTAACTTTTTATACTACTTATCAACTAAAGCAGTAGTTTTAATATCAAAGTTAAAACCTGCTGACAAAACTTGCTGCTCAAATAAAGAAGCCTCCTTGTTCACCCCAGAAGAAATTAGGCTAGATATTAAAAATAACTTGATAACTCTTGAGAAAACAAGCCAAGAAATGAAACTATTTTGGATTTCATGTGATAATAATGTAGTGGGATGAAATACCTTTGTATGCCTAGAATAGAAATCAGAAGTACAGACTCTAAACAGTATTAGAGCAAAAAAGAGGATTTGGCATTTTGTTGGACATACATATGTTCAGACACCTCTATCTGAGGGAATTTCCTGTATACATTATTTCACATGCTGAAGATAAAACTTCTTTCTACATCCCGGCTCCTTGAAGCAAACACCACAACACCAGTGAAAGGAAGGGAAGGCTCTGCAGGACGAGAAGGGGCACTGGAGCCTCCGGCTGACTTTTGCACGAAGTAGGAAACCTCATCAGCGCTTGCTGAAGTTCAGAGAAGCAGTGACTGATGCTATTGCTTTTCCGAGCACTGGAAAAATATGTTCATCAACACCTTGTCTCGTGGAGACGAGAGAAAAAGGGCGGGGGAGCTGGCAGTGAGAAAGTTTAGGAGCCTCAATTCCCCTTAAGGAATCCTTTTTGTTGTTTGTTTTTTTTCTTTTTCCCTTAAGTGGAATTAGGCATCTATGAACTCCTGGGCGGGTTAAGACACTTTCAGACGAGCGCTTCGTCTCGACAACAACCTGGGGAGCGCTGCCCCGGCGGCCCGTTCCCCCAGCGCCGAGCCGCTCCGTGTTACCGTGCGGGGCAGGGACGGGCCGGTGGGAAATAGATA
>NW_005054465.1:206307-222622 GCF_000277835.1 Geospiza fortis
GGATGGGAGCGGGGCTTGGCCGTGCCAGGTCGGTGCTGTTTGCTGTGCCAGCAGCTACACTCGCCTGCCCCGCCGGACATTTGCTCAGTGCTTTCACTGGCCATTATGTGTCGATAAACGCATTCCCCAACGTGTGATTTTGTTGGGAGAGTGTGAGTACCTGAAGCCGCTAAGCCGTGAGCCCATAGAACGACGCGACCCTTCCGCCGGGTGTGCCCTGATGGCATCGGGAGCGCGCTGCCCATCGCTCTGCTTGCGAAGGACACGTCCGTCAAAACCTCCATCACCTCAGCATTCAGCTGACTTGGTTCGTTTGTCTAATCAAAACACACAAGACTACTACATTTTTACCATTAAATAATAGCCAAAAAAATCACCGCAGGCAAGCTCGGTTATGATAAAGTGTACTGGCCCACCTAAACTCTTTTTCTCATTATGATACAAAGCATATTCAAATAAATACCATAAATGTTTGAAAGTGACATAAAAAAGCATATTCAATACCATAAATGTTAATAAGTGACATACAAAGCATATTCAATACCATAAATGTTTAAAAGTGGCATAAAATTTTAAAAGCAGATGTCAGCCTATTGGAATCAGTGTAGATTTACACCTTGGAAATACTATTTGAAGACCAAAGGCATTATCCAAAACAAAAATTAGTGGTGAAAGTAAGATTCATGTATTTGAGTTCCACGTATATAACTATCGAATAGACACTTCATTTTTTATCCTAAATGTCTCTATGGGCTTAACAGATGTTCTTTTTTGGACCTATAGAGAACAGAAAAAAAGGGGAAAAGAAAAGGAAAACTTGACCTGAGCTACTATGGCTCTAAGTCTGTGCTGTTATTTGGAACCCAGGGCAGAAACCAGAACCTGCATTATTCTCCTAGATGCCTTTATGGTTAATTGGAAGAGTTCATTCTTTCTGTATCAGACAGCAGAGATGGAGAGCAAACCAAATAAAAGGACTGGGTCCTTGGTGTGAAGGAGCTTCTGCAAGGTAGAGGCTCATAAAAGCAGCAGCTGGGAACTAAAAATATAGTTATGCAATTGATGGAGGAACAAAAACAATCCTCCAGTTCTTGGGAAATTACTCATTATGTACTTTTTCCTCCCACCTCTTCCAGGCTCACCAGAGAACAAATATGTTGTGAATGCAGACAGTATGACCACATTACTGCACACATCCATGAACAGCCTCTGCTCACTCCTCCAAGAAGCAGCACCACTGCTGCTGATCACCTCACCACATTAGCTGAAAGTGAGCAATGCCATGACTGGGATGATCCTGCAAGTACATCCATCTTCAGGTTTGGTTTTTCAATAAACAAGTTCAAGAAATTTGGCTAATGGAAAATGAAGATGGAAAAAATAGTTAATCTATCACAGCTGTAGTTTTAAGGTAGAAAACAGTTTAAACAAGCATTTCAAGAGGTCCTCAACAGATCAAATCTCACCTCAGATCCAGTACAACTTCATGGTGTCACTTGTACTGAGAGATAGAAAGTGTAATTGCAAAGCTGAAAAAAAACCCTCATAGAGAATAAATCACTAAAGACATGTAGAACACACTTAGTACCATCAACCCTGAAAGAAATCACAGATTTATTCAATAAAGTCTGAGAGGAAAAAACAGGACCATTGGGTATAATTTCAGAATACCATGGAGATGATGTCATGGCTCCCAGGGATGGAATGGAAATCAGACAAAGCTTCAGCCCCTAGAATTGAGAGTAAAATCAGTGGCTGATGGTCACGTACATACCCAGTGCTTTGAGAGATCACAGCCATAAGCAGCTGCTTTTTCCAGAGAAAATACACAGGTCCTGAAACAGGACTGTTAGGTGGAAGCCAATGGGCATGAAGAGGAGAGAGCATCCAAGAGGAATCCTAAGAGGCATTTTGTTATCAAAATGTGCAAGTAAACAGTAGCAGGGAAGAATGAAAAGAATTGGTGAAAGAACTCTGTAAATATGCAACAGTGAAAGGAAAGGAAATAGCTGGCAAAGACAGATTTCTAAAGTAGGAGGGAAATGGGTTGAGGGGACTGTGATATAAACACAGCTCATACCTGTAAGTGCAAGCCCAGACCTGGACTAGAAACTTATGCATTTTCTTGTTATTTTCCATGGTCTCTTGAAGGCTAGTTTCAATTTTGGACTCTTCTTAGAAGATGCCAGCTTTGTCCCCAGAGAGAAAACAGAGCTGAAAGCTACCCAAAATACTGCTTTCAAAGTGACAGATGTGGTCAAGACTTCTCCTACCCCCAGAGGCTTCACTCGGACATTGGCTGATGGAAAGGAAAATGCTTGTGAAACTCCAGAACTGAGCTGCACCAGCTGTGCAGTGCCCAGGGGCTCTCTCTTGCCCTGCTCTCACAGACTCTTGGGTTGGAAACGCTGCTTTTGTGCACAAATACCAACTTCAAGGCCTGAACTGGCAGCTGGTGGTTAGCAGGGTCTTCAGCTCTCCTGATGCTTTTGCAGGCTGCCTCAGGACTGTATTGCTGGCATAGCATCTGCAACACTTAAAGCATTTCAATATTAGAGCTCCTAAGCTGAAACTTACCCTCAAACCAAAACAATTTTAAAGAAAAACCTAGGCAGTATTGAGTGAAATGTACAAGTATGCCCGATAAGCTACAGAGGTTAACTCCTGAAGCAATTCCTATGGATGTTCCAAGAAACAGGCTCACATTCTTGCTATTCTCACTATTTGTTCCTTTGATTTTTTACTTTATTAAGCCTTTTCCCCTTTCCTCTGCAACAAGGCAATTTCTTCATAAGAAATGAATACATTTTGTTAAGTAGGCATGGAGGACAGCAGAGAGTTTTAGTTGTGAGGCCTAGAACGTGGGAGCCCAAGGATTTTTTTTTGTCCTACAACTACAGTAGTAGTGAGGAAAACAAGAATGAGAGCAACTGCAAGCAGTCCTCACTTCCAAAATTAACTGTGTAAAGTGATTTTCTAACCTCATAATCAGTTACCAAATTTATTTATTTTTCAGACCCTGTGCATTTTCAACAGCTCAGCAATAATATCTGAAATTAAGCTGGCAAGTATTTGGGAAAAATTCTACAGGACCTCTGCAGAAGACAACAGCTTCCTGAATTGTTTCTAACCCTAATTCCTTTGGTAGCTCTTCCTCGATATTTAGAGAGTTCTTTTACAGTCCCAGTAACTCCCTGTCTGTATTTGCCCATCCATACCTCCTTTTCCCTGTCTCCTAATTGTCTGTAGGAAATTATCGTAAGGTTAGAAACCCATTTTACCCAAACCACCACCAATTTTATATTTCAAAATGCACGAAGCCAGTGCCACGTGGAATGGAAACAAAGACAGTTCACTGCAGTACCAGCCCACCACTGCAGCCTAAGGGAGGCAGGTCCTGTTGCAGAAAGCCTTCTAAACCACAGGATCTTCTTATGAGACCTTTTCCACATCCTCTAATTACTCTTCATCTCACTGTCCTTACAACAAAAACCAGTGTGTGCAGCTGCAGTGCTTTTCCTCTCCTTGAATTTACCTCACCTTGCATCTAGGCCTCAAAACCATTCTTTTATTCTGGAGCCCCACTAGATTACCTTTTCCACAAATGGTAAAACAGAGAAGCATTGGTCACATGAACTTCCTTCCCGAATCTTCTAACACTAATAAAATTATTCATTATACATGATTTACAACAAAAGAAAAATAACATTGATGAGTGGAAAGCCACAGACAGACGAGATTTCCAACAATTCTGCAGCAGCAGCATTCCAAGAATAAAATAAAATCACTGTGCAAGGATCCCAAGTCCCTAACCTCAATAAAGATCATAGTTTTCTGACAGATTAAATAAAGTTTTGTCTGGCCAAAATCAGATATTCCCCATGTATTTTGAATAGCAGCAGTCATTAGTTATTTGCTATAAAGAACAAATTTATTCATCTCCTATTCCAGATTTTCCTCTCAAATGTCTTTCTTCTTGCATAAATTTTGTCCTCTCTGTGTGTTACAGTACTAATTCCATAGCAGTGATTTCACTGCCTGGGTCAAGTGGATATTATCTATAAAATTAAATAAAAGGTTTTGACTTCTTGCTTATATCATGGATCTAATTTATTAATCAAAGTAGTTATATGAGTTCATTTTTAAAACTAGATTTGTAAAAGACCTTTGAGATAGTAAGTCATACCAATTTTTCCAGTTAAATTATTTACCTAGTGTAATTTCTAAAAAGAAAATACTAGTTTTGAATTATAAATTCAACACATATCAGTATTTTACATGAGTTGGGAGTAGCTGAAGATAGATGCTTGCTATTATAGAATAATACTAATAGGAATTGACATTCCAAATTAATTTAAAAAAATAAAAACCCTTTGTCAGTCATAGGAAAAAATTTCTTCAGATATATTTAGTTTAGGTGCCTGAAGTTGTTTAAATTTGACCACAAGCCAATGAAACACTAGCATTAAATTATAATTAATTTTTCTTCTTTTTCAAAACATCAATAGGGACGCAAAAGTCCATCTGGCAATAACGTGGCATTAAACTGTGCATCACACTGATTTAGTGTGTGTGTGCAAGCCTGTAATAAGCCTCTTAAGAATTTCAACCCTAATAAGAACTCTTCCACAGACAAATTATTTCCAAAGAATCAGGCTAAATGGCACTGAAATTCTAGTCTTGCTCTCTGAAAATAGTTTCTCTTTGGTTGCCTCCCTTTAATTTAACCTCAATTTCAACCAGAATATTTCTCTGAGGTGCTGCCCCAGTGGTGTGATTATGGGTGTGATCCAGCCATGGCCAAGAGCTGCCAAGTGCTCCTCAGGGATGCTGAGCCCCCGCTGATTTCCAGGGATGCTCAGCACCTTTCACTGTGGAGCACTGGGGGAACCTCTTGGGTTGGAGTCAGGGTTTCTTTCCCAAACCACCCAATCAGAAACTACTTCATTTCATTCACTTGTTTATAATTTTAGCTATAAACAGCCCAAATGAGCAAAAGATTAATAGGACTAGCGAGCATTTCCAGGGTATAATTGGCTGTCATCCCATAATTACTCAAAGAGATTGAACGAGTGGCTTTGAAATTACAAGGAGAGTTGCATTCTTTTACTGAGATGGGAGCAGCAAAACATGAATACCCATGAAAACCCTGCTTAGTTTTTGTCTGTGGTTCATCCTTTAGCATTTAGGACATGGTTGCTCCAGCCTCAAGGGCCTATCCTGTGGTACAGAAGTCAGTGAGCACCATAAGAGTGTAATCCTGCTGATCTGGCCTTAAACCAGATGCATTAGTCCTCTGGTACTGCTTCGAGTGGACACAAAGGTCTGATCCTCATTTTTCACTTCCATTGCATTCATTTCTATGTGATTTATATAAGCAAAGAAACTGAGAATTAAATCCTGCAGAGTAATCCCTGCTGATCATGGTTGATCTTGTAAAGATTTCTTTCCCATCACCCAATAAACTATAAAATGCTTCCCACAGCCTCAAATGAGAGGTGTTGAAATGCACAATTCATCAACATGACTAAAGTGTAGCTTTTGTTATAGTTTGGGGATGCAGAAAAGAATATAATAGAAAAGGAAGCAACGTTCAAGAAAACTGGCAAAAAGAAAAATAATTTTAAACATTCGCTGTGTGGGATTAATGGAAACTTGTAGAAAAAATGCCTTTAAGAAATTTTCTGGAGCTGGGAAGTGATTGGAGTTTGTGTCTGTCAAAACCCCATCACTGTAGAAGTGTTCCTGAAGTGAGCCTGTGGTGTTGAGCAGGCTGAGGGGTGTCACACATGTGTGATCCATAGGGGAGGGGAGCTCACAATGGGTTTTACAATAGTTCCCCTAAAACTGGCTATTTTTGTGATTTCAGAAGACCAGAGGAGAGTTCTATAGTAGCAGTTTGGGAAAACCACTGGAGCAGAGAACCATGTCCCACAAGTATTCCCCTATGGGAAGACATCAGATTTCATACCCTCTGTTACTGAAATGGTTTTGGTCAAAATTTCTTTTCCTTCTTCCCCTGCTCTGGGAGTTTTATGTCTGTTCTGTCTATCCACAATGACCTCATTCTCTCCAGCTGACTTGTTTGAGGTAAATAGAAACTGCTGTCCTAATTTTGACAGGTAGCTTTTTTTAGTAATTTAGTTTGATTTATAACAAAACTGCTATTAAATTAGTCTTATTCCTACTTCCTGTATGATGCAAATGAGGAATCCCAGATGGCCCAAAAACAACTTCTGGCAGCATTTCTGGAGCACTAGGTTCAAGAGAGAAAAGAAAGGAGATGGTCTGGCCATTATTTGGCTGCTGCAAAGTCCCTTTCCACAGAGCCCTTCAGCTCCCACTTTTCAGCAGGCAGTGTGTGAAAGAGCAGCCTCAGGAAAGGTGAAGGAAAGCTAAGAGCCACAGATTTTTCTTAATTTAGTGGCTGGTCAAAATATTATATGGCTTTTCAATACCCAACTATTTTGCCTCTCGACAAAAAAACCTTTTACAGGGAGAAAAGGTGGCAGCCAATATAAACAAGGAGAGTAAAAATAGCATATTTAAATGAACAGTTAAATACAGTTACCAGGAAAGCTGAGGTTGTGAGCAGTGTCCCTGGCACAAGCAAGGAAGCAAGAAAATCTCATGACTCAATCAGTAGGGGAGTGTGCTTCCAGACTTAGAAACATTTAGGAGCTTTACACCTTTGAGGGTTTTTTCTCATCCTCTTCTCCCATCTTGCACTGTGTGTACATAGCTCTATTTGATAACAGGGGATAGAAGGGATGTTATTCAGATCCCTCCTAGAAAGCTCTCTCCCAGAACAGGCATCCCAGCTGTTGGCTCACACTTTTGTGCTCCATCCCTTCACTCAGTGGCTGAGAGGGCAAGGGTGAGAGCAAAACACATCTAACACTGAAATGGCCAGGAGTTACTGAAGGGAGGAAAAAAGTGTTAGGTTACAGGCTGTGTGCTGTGAAAGGGAAATGCATCCAGTCTGAATGGTTCTTTTCTATTGTATTTTTTAGGCCAGTGAGTAAAAGCACACATCCTTTTTATAAGGCTGGGAGCTTGACTGTTCTCAGCTTACACAGAAAGGGGCACAGAAGAGGCAAACTTTGAATAGCAGCACAGTTCTGATGAATGTTATCCACTCTGTGTTCAAGACAACTCACCTGTCTACTGTTCATAGAGAGACTGAAATAAATTGGGAACTTCCAACAGAACCTCAAGACAACTCTTTTCAAAATATTTTGAAATTTAATTATTTTTTACCACATCACTCAACAGAATCCAGGAGGATGGCTACTTTGAATTCAGAGATTGCAATTTGTACTTATTTAGTTTGGATGCTCAAGAAGATGAAGTCTCTAACTAAAATAATTCTGATGACTTGTCAAGATTGGCAAAACCTGACATTGGCAGTACATTTGGTTCTGGCTCTGGGAGGGTAGTTTCAGGGGTGATCTGGCTCTTCACATCCAAAGAATCCTAAGCCTGTGGTGTTCAAGGCAACATACAGATTGATTCTGCATTAGGGAACATAATGGAAAGAAATTCCTTTCTATTTAAAGAAAACTAAACAAACTTTATGTATTGGAAGGCAGCAATATCCTCCAGAGTGGGGAGAAAATTGTGATGGATAAACAGCAGAAGTCCCAGGTAGCCCTGCAGTACCCCAGCACTCTGAATGACTGCTCATAAAGTTTCAGGCAGAATTTAGAAAGTGGCCAAATGGCACATAAACTGAATATCAGGTGTTGACATACCTGGGTCTCTGTCTTCTTCTGCTTTTTCCTCTTCCCCAGTCTTTTTTCACTCCATCAAGAGGATATATGTAGTATAAAATGCTGTAGCCAAAATCACTTTTGTGGAGTTTAGAAGATTGAAAATTACAGTACTCAATCTAACAGTACCCTCAGACAAACTGTGCAGGCAGCCTCTGTTCCAGGGTACCTCAAGGAGGAGGGACACTTGGTAGGCACAGAGCACACATCCCCAGGAGGCTCCCACTAAATGGCCAGGAAAAAGCCAAATTGTTGTCATGGCAAAGAAAAGGGGTTGACACAAGTTCCTTTTCCTTGTATCCCTGTACCAATGTAAGGCTATGCTGGCCTTTGAGACATTTACACAGTAACAATGTTCTTTGATAAAGCCAGAATGAAATAAGGAAAAACCTCTAGCCCCTGTATCTAACTCTGGCAGGCAGCTATCTACCAAATTATCACCTCTGCAAAACCTTTACACAAAGGAAAGTCTTATTAATGTGGCTGTCCCATTGTGCTTACATTCTGCCTGCTACAATTTAGAATTTAGCTGAAAATGTGACTGCAGAACTCACTGTGGCTCAGCTATAATGCTCCCCACATGTAGTGAGAATACTGATTATTACTTGCATTCAGGTTCCAAGAGTGGCATTTGTACATGTGGTTCAGGAAATACTGAGGTCAGTAATGCTGCTTTTGTTACTCTGCTTGGAAAAGCTACATAAACATTTGTGTTAACCCACTAAATTCTTCCTAACCAGAGATATGTGATACAAATTATAAACAAAATAAATACCTTTATATCAGCTATTATCATATTATTTCCCTTTCATGTATCCTCATTTTCAAGATGCTTCTTGACAGAAGTCTTTCAAAGATAAAAAGGACTTAGTAAACATCTTTCCTCAGCAGGAACACTAAGTAATCTTAGCAGATTATTATGAATTAGGTTTTACTATGGGTATCAGTTTGGTATTGTATGGTATTGTTTGGCTCCAGAGAGGGGTCAGACACATTGTGCACAGCATTGTAGTGACAGCCTGCAAAAGCCTACTGAGCACCACCTGGGCTAGCAGGGGGCTAGCAGTTTGAATGATGATGTTGAGACTGTTCCTAAATATTTACTGAGCCATCAGGACTCCAAAAATCACTGTATAAAGCTATTGTGAGGTATTATTATTGCCACAGGCTATTCATATTACCCAATTTAAAGGGTCACCCCCTCAAGAGGTAATAGTGATAACATCCCAGCTTTCCAGTCTAAAGAACAGAAATCACTTGCTTCCAAAACAAAATATAATCTTTAAATTGGATCCTGCTCAAATAGCTACCAAAGCCAGAGAGAGCTCTATGACAGAATTTCCAACACCTATTGAAGACAATGTAAAGGCAGAAAAAAAATCCCCTCTAAATCACAGATATTCAGGAAAACTTATACCCTGCTAAAGTCAGGCTTCTGCAAAATCTCAGTGGCAGACTCCTTCTGTTCCTGATACCTCATGTGTCTTCTTCCAAATGAGTATCAGAGAGAATGAAGTTTCTTCTTGTTTTAGTAAGACCAGGCCATTTAATCCTGCTCTTCATGTCTTCCTTCTGCTGTTCATGAGCAGCCCAGATTGCTGTTTATCAATATACATTTGTCCTGTTGAGTTATTACAAATAAGTCTCCAGTTCTCAAACATAACTCTAGCTTTTTATTCCCCCTATGCCCTAGGACTGTAATTGAGACAGCTGATGATGTATGTAGCTGAATATAAACTTCCATAAACAGAGGCTGTGAGCTGGAACTCAGCTGCACGTAGCCCATCCCCACCCTCTTTCCACTCTGACTCTTTCTCCCTGCATCCACTTGGGGAAGTTGCTTTGGCTGTGACTCCCCTGTGGCTGATTCCACGTCACACCAATGACCAACTGGAGTGAGGAAAAAGCTACTGGCTAAATGTCCACAGTTCTCAGTCAGCACACCAGGAATCCCAGGTGAGATGCACTCCTTTTCTGAAAGGGATCTGCACTCTCCAGGCAGCCTTCAAAGCCTTGCAGCTCTGTTTGTGGAGCCTGTGCTCTTCACCTCCCCAAAGACAAGGGACTTGCTGCAGCAACCAAAACTTTACTGGCTGTGTTTGTTTTTCATATAGTGCAGACAGGGGATAATAGGCAGGAATTTTCTTTACAATCACCGTTTATATCATTTACTCTTGTTCTTTTCATCCCAGAGAAAGCCTAACCTTTTCCCATGGAATTTCTTTAAAGTGAGTCACAGAAGTCAACTGCTGCCCAGGCACTCACAGGAAAGGAGGATTTACATTTCATGTGTGTTTTTAGGAACACTCTTCTGTCACACCATTCATCTCCAAGACTAAATTAGGTCATTCTTTTGCTTTTCCCCTCTTTGTATTGTAGAGGAAAACAGACGTGATTTATCAGCCTGTCATTATGGAGGAGGCTTCATCCTGAATTTGTCCATTCACTTCTAACTCCAGGCAAACTTCAGCCTGTGATTCCCATCATTTTGGGGCTCCATAACCAGAGAGCATGACTGGGCAAAAACTTGGATGCTTTGGTGATTAAATATTTATAAAACACCTAATTTAGATGGTGGGTGGATGAGAGCAAGGAAGCAACACTTCTCTGTGACGCGGTCTCCCCACAACCCACTGGAAAATATTTGGCAGTAAGCAAAGATGCAGAAAGCAGGTACCAGCAAATGTGCTTTGTTTCTCCATGTGTGCTGTGCCTGAGGTGCCTGATGATGGCAGGTCCCTGGGGGACAGCAGGTGACCTCAGCCCCCCTGCACAGCCCTAGTGCTGTAGGGGACCCTGTGCCTTTCCAGTGGTGATGAGGAAGAGAATGCTACTCTTAAGGATTTAAATGCTTTCCAGACTTCTACAGATTTTAAATTTATTGAATGAATTATTAATCTTGCACCAAAACACCTTTGGGAGCTGCATATGTAAACTTTCAAACCAAAGTAATTTTTTGCATTTGGGATCTGTTCTATCAATAGCATGGAACTGATGGGAGTTGGAGGAAACTCAGTTACTGCTCCACAGTCCCAGAAATCTCCAACAAACAGGGCACTGTCTAACTAAATCTAATATAATCATTAATTATATCATTATTTAGAGAATCCCATCACATACAAAAACTTTAAACACAAAATTGCTAGATTAAGAGGAGCATCCTCATTGTTCTACTTGGCTGCTTTTTTTCTTTATTTTTGGGAGAAAAAAAAGAAATATAGTTCTTATGTTTTAACATGAGAAGAGACACTTGATCAGGTGTTCTGACCAGAATGTCACACTCACTGCATTTCTCTGTCATGCACTCATATTACAGCCAAACATGAACATGTGTTAGATTAAAACATTTTGGTCCTCAGCAGAGTAAACTGTTGATGCCATGCTGACAGCCTGTTAGCAGCCATCAGCTATTGCTAGAATTGCTGTGGGAGTTTGCAGGAAGGCATTTGCAAAATGCTTTATCAATACAGATTTACCTCAGCAGCAGAAGGACACACAGCATCACTTGTTGCAGCCTGGGTGGAAAATGCCTTATTCTTCCTCCTAGCCAAAGAAAGAAAAAGAAAGAAAAAGCACCTGAGTCAAAAAGAATTGCAGGGAGACAGCTCGGGAGCTGTCTGGGGTGGATGCTAACAGTCTCAGGGAAGGAATGAAGCTTCAGAAATTGCAACAGTTTTCCAATTTTTACCTGTAATCAGGCAGCACACCTCCAAAGAAAGCTTTTCTTTCCAAAGAAAGCTCTCATCATGCTCTTTTATCCAGTCACTCCAGACTGCAGCTTGATTATTCAGCTGAGATTTCAAGCTCTGATATTTTTAGCACCATTTTCTTGCTTTTTGCCTTTGTCAGCAGGTATATTTGCATTTTTAAGTAGTCAAATTCTAATAATAAATGTAGATTAGTGAAAAATCCCCCAATCTGTACCTAGATACAAATACTGCTCTGGCTGGATCTGAGCTGGGATGCAGAGATTTATCAGTGGTGTTAGGTGCCCTCTGGACCACGTAGCTCCTTGCCTTTGACTTTTCCCATCTTGGCTCAAAGGATTTTGAAGTCAAATGTGTTTTGTAGATGTTTACACCTCATTACCTCTTTCTGAAAAGATAAAAACTTCACTTGTGCACACTTCTCTCTGCAAATTGGGTTTGAGTTCCTCTGATAGTGAGAACTTTTGCTAAATTTCACCACATAATTACTGAAGTGCAAATCCCCCAGAAAAATAATTTGCTGAAAGATTTCATATTTGCAGCTTAAGAGATGCTGATTAGTTGGTGTTTTACTCTGGCATCAAATTGTAGTATCTTCCTTAGAGCATGCATAACCACTGATTTTTTTAAAATTTATTTTCATTCCTTTTCATTAATTTTGCACAAATATTTTATTCAGCTATGCATATTGCTTAAAAAATTGAACACCATAAATGGAGCACAAGCACTGTACAAAAATTTAGTTGATTAATTCAACAGATTTTGCCTTCCTCTGTCTTGCTCTCTTCTCTACCACTACCACATTAACTAATTCTCTTTTTCTTTTATTTTCTTTTTTTTTCCTTTTTTTTTTTATGTTCTGCAACACATAGGTAAGTTCTTGTTCATTTCAATGGCTGCCTTTAATTCTTGGTGCAATCTAATATTAGCTTACCACCTCTAATAGCCCTTCCAAAGTTTGTTCAGTGGAAAGGACAGGGCACAGTGAGCCCTTGTCTGTGCTGAAAAACTTCGCTTGTATTTCTTTTCTGTCCCAATCTGGCACCAAGCAGAATACAGGCATAAACAGTGCCGGCAAGCTCAGCCTCAGTCTGCTGAAAGACCTGTATTTTCCACGAGCCACAAATTCTGCTCTCAGAAAAACTAGATTACAAAACAGTGTGCCTCAGTCCCTGCATACAGTCATATGCAGTGGGATAAAAAAAAAAACGTTTTATACCAGTTAAAAAGCAAGATTGGCTGCAGGAGAAAAGGAAGGCAGGAGTTAGGTGTTGATGTGCAGGTCTTTGCCAGAAATACACACTCTTGCAGTATGAGGATTCATTTTGTTCAAATTCCTGAGAGCAAGTGTTGCTCTGCGTGGTTATGTGCGGCTGCAGAGAGCCACAGTAAGAGCAGGAGACTGAACTTGAGCTGAAATATTGCCTGAGCTTGGGAAAGATCATAAAGAACTGAAGGAACAACTTGCAGCATGTAGAGACTGCTGGAGGGAGCTCCTCAGTGATGTACATGACAGCTCAGTTGTACAGCAGGGTGTAACTAAACAGAAAGCAGACCCGCACAAAGAAACGCTCGTGCAAGGTCAGATACCCTGGGAGGTTGGGTTGTTCAAATTGTGCCAAAAAAATCCCCACATTCAGGAGAAACTGTACACTTCCACAAGAGCAGGATTACACTTCAGAGCAGGAACGTGCAGCCAGGACCTCAATTAGAAAACACTGCTGTACTGATGAGCTGGTCATACACAATACCAGCAAAACGCTGCTGTAAACCCCAAGGTCAAGGCAGCCCCAAAGTCTTGAGTGTCTTCAGGGCCAAAACATATGACTGGGTCATTTAAATTAGCAAGTTACCTTTTGTTTATACTTCTATTTTTATGAATAGCTTTAATTATAGCCTTCAGCACAAGCCTCAGTTAGCCTGGGAGTTTCCATGCAGCATTTGCTGCCCACAGCTCTCTCCTGGGGTTGTTGCCAGCTCAGTGAAGCACCACGGTGCCAGCCCTGCCTCCCAGCCCCACAGGCAGTGCCATGGCAGCGCTGCAGCGGCTGCACATTTACCTTTGAACTGCACCTTTGTCCATGCGGTGATGTGCAGTTGCATGGCAATTTTCCTGAGGCTGAACATCTCCATGGCACTCCCTCTGCAGCACGTGAACCAAGGAACTGGAGGCTCCTGATCAGTGGTACCTGCACTGCACTAGCCCCCTGCAACTTTTTCTTTTTTTTTTTTGGCATGCATATGCCCTTGGGACTAAGGGTGGTTGTGCATCAGGGCCAGTGGGAGCTGTGAGGTCCTGGCACACAGCTCTGTGCTTGTGCTCAGCCTCCCACCAGTGTCTGCCTGCTCCTTGGAAAAGGCAAGCAACAAAGGAGAAATATTGACTGCCTCAGATGCTACCAGCTGCCCTGGTTCAATAACTAGGCCAGCTAAAGGTTAAACCAGCTGAGGCATAAGCAGCAAGTTTAAATTTAACAAAATAAATAATAAGAGAGAGAGAGAGAAAAACAAAACCAAAACCGGGGGGGCTGGCAGTCCACACCACAGCCATTCACACTGAACCATCTCATGTCTAGGGGGCTAAATGCAACTTAGACATAAATCAGTGACTTCAAACCAGCAATGAAATCAGCCTGTTTCCTTGATGCACCCTGCTGTGATATATTAATAACTTTTTGCTTTCTGTAGTAAATTCTGTCAGAAATCATACTCCAATTCCAAATTATATCATTTACCAAGCCTAATGCAACTTTAAGGACATTACACAGTATTTTGTCTAAGTATTTTAAATCAATCATGGTTTAACATGCATATTTTTTAATTTTCCTAGTGGTGTGTAATTGCATTTGAAGCTTAGGATTTTGCTGCTTTGGTGAGAAAGACACATCTAGCTTTCCACACTCATGTAGGGAATACATACTTTGGAGATAGTGTAATGTGAAATTCCTCCACTGAGAAAATCAGAATGACATCTAACAAAACTGCCTGTAGATCTCAGAGCCAGGTTAAAGCAGTGGAAAGATAATTGCTGTGCTAACACTGCCACCCATCGAAAAATAAGAGGAACAGTCATTGTACGTCCCTGTTTTCCTCTCTTCTTCCTCTTTGGTATGCTGCAGTGTTTTTATGGATATTTTCTCCTCATTGCTGTCTTTAATAATGTAATGTTATCAGGTAAAAATTGTAGGTAAACTAAACCTAAGTGGTAGGTCAGATACAGCTATAAACCAGAAGATAAATTCTCTCCAGAACAAAACCAGTAACGTACAGAAGTCTCCCTGTGAATGGCGACAGGGAGCTACTGAACCCCAGCACAAAAACATGGCATGTATAACCATACACATCATGAAAGTGCATGTAGAGCCCTGACCCAACAGAATTCCACCAGCTGGGCTCTTCCCTCCACCCTGGGAGAGCTGCACTTTGCTAGAGGGAGAATCTCCTTCTGACCTCTTGCTATTTTCTCTGCAGTTCTGATACCTTTTCTATCTCCTGCCTCACTGATGTAAGATCAAACCACATGATTGCTTTTTACTTAACATGGCTCTTTACCTTGTGGTGGAATTGTAGTTTCCCCTTGATGCAACCCACAGTTGTTTCCTTGCCCTGGTTGTGGGAGGTTTCCTTATCTTCAAGTATCTCTGGTTTCACAGCTTCTTCCCTGAATCCTGCTTTCACCATTTCCTCTTGCAAATTATTAACATCCATATCATACATTGGCCATTAGCAGTGAAACACTTGAACCATGCAATTTTACAGCAAATTCCCTCGCACAAAGATTTGATTTTCTTTATTATCTCTTGCATTTCCCAAGAGTTACCCCTGCACCTGCAGGAGAGGGAGTTAATTTAGCTCAGGAAACCAGCAGCTCTCTCCTTCCCTAACTCACCTTTTGCTGTGCAGTCCAGCTCCCACTCTCAGCTTCTGGTCAAAGTTATTCTTGTTAGTGAAGCCAGCACGAGGTACATGAGGGATGTAAAGGCTGTCCTTGGGGCAACAAAAAGACCTAAGGAGACCTTTTTATGAACTTTGCAAATATGAACTAAAATGATTTTAAAAGGCAAACTGTTATACTTTAATACTTTAAAACAATGCTCCTTCTCTTTTCCAATTAGCAAGGTTATTAGCAAAAACCCAATCTGGCTTATGACTAAAGTAGTAAATCACTTTTTTTAAACACTTATAACTTTGTTTTCTGGAAAGTGGAATTAATTATGCTTTTCTATTGAGCAACATCATATAAATTATGGTTTTGTGTACTATATGAACCCCAGGGTTTTATTAAGCAACTGCATTTCCTGTGCAACTAGAGATGAAAAACTTACCAGGATGGCACAGATGGAAAGGTCATTAACAGAGGTAGAAAAATCCATCTGCAAATCTCACTCTGTAAAGGGTTTTATGTAACAGCTCAATCTCACTGAGATGCTATTGGATAACAGGCAGCATGCTGGAAATCTTCTAATGCTTTACACAGCCTGGATTTATGGACAGAGGGTTAAATCATTGTATTGCTTATTGTCTGAAGGATGAAGAGTTGAGAGGTCTGGACTGGTGATTTATTAAATATGGATCTGTTATGATTCTTTCAAAATGAAAAGAAAAAAAAAAGACAGCTCAAAGAACGATTTATTCTTCATTTAACAGAGTTTCAGAAATGAGCAAGTCTCCACAAGTTCTTGAAAAATGTAAAGAAAACCATTTTTCAATTAAATAGCAACAGAAAAAAAATGAGATGCTAAAGGCAATAAGATACTGTTTGGGTAACTAGAGAGTTAGCCCTGGACAGCTTTAGTTAGGACTTCCTATGCAATATTTTTACCTTCATGAAAGAGT
>NW_005054465.1:222902-224415 GCF_000277835.1 Geospiza fortis
GTGAACTGTTTCACAAGACAAAGGTTTATGAGCTGTGTAACCAGTGTCAGTTATCCAGTTCCCCAGCTGATGGGAAGTTCCTCCAAGTCCAATGCTCTCTCTGTTGTTTTACGATCTGAGGTTGCAGAACTTCTTTCCAGTTCTTACCACAATTCTGGCAAATCTAAGATGCTTAGCTGCCACTTCTTACTCCTTAGCTGGATTCACTTATTCTCTCAGGTTATCTAAATACATGGTGAAGGAATAAACTACAGCAATCTGACCACTAAACTTGAGCAGAACAAAATCAAAAAAATCTAAATGGGCAACAGGAAAACTTACACAACTTCACTGTTGGATTTCACTGTATTTGAGAAACCTGTGTGTAAGCACAGATATCCTTGTTTTGATTAGGCTTCATACAATTGTTACTGTTTGCGACTGGAATTCTCCTTAAGATACAATAATTACTACATTGTTTTCCTACACATCTTGATGTGAAGTTGATCATTCTTAATGATTTGCATTCTCCCATTCTTCCCTTACTACCCTACAGAGATGTACATTAATTTTTCTATGTAATTTTGTATGCAAGGTAATTGGAACAATGCTGCTTCCAGGACTTAGGGTGAATAACTAAGAAAAAAAATATGAATTAAAAATTTTTAATTACTTGGAGGAATGAAAACAATCTCCTGGTTATGTCATATCAGGCCAACCTCCTAACACCTCACTTGAATTTGCATACCCTCCCCAGCTTATTGTCAGCAGATGAATTTATAATACAAGATCCTTTCCACCAAAGGCAAAGGTCTACTTGCAAAATATTATTCCATCCATTCATCAAACAGCCATGGACCTCACTCTAATGCAAATGTAAATTTAAATCCTATGCAGCACCCGCCATGGAAGCAAATAGGTATTTTCAAATACTCCCAAACAATGTTTATAAAAATATTTGAATAACTGCTGAAGTGCAGGGATCAAATATGCTTGAGCCTGGGACTTCAGAGCTACAGACAGAAATGAAGCTGTGTGCCACCCCTTGCAGGAAAAATAATAATGATGGATTAGCCACGTGAATCCCTAGAGGACAGGTCTGGTTTCTAATACATGTACCTTCTACTCCCAACTCAAGTAACCAGAAACTTTTAGCAGATTTTAGCAAGATTGGATTTCTGGTACCTCATTAACAGATGGCCAATAAAACACAAAGTGTTTTTTTTTCATTTATAACAAGTAAGTTATAGTATTAAGTTAATTCCCTAAGAATAGTGCTGATAAATCAAAAATGCACCTCCAGCAACTCCATATACACGGAAATTTAGCAGTAGAAGCTAATTTAACAAGGAATAATATACAACTTACAGACTTTCAGAACAGTCTGGACTGTTGTCCCAGATTTGCACAATTACTCCAACTTCAAAGAGAATCCAGGTACCCAGCAGCAATGGCATTTCTCTTTTCTTTTGCTTTTTGACTGGCCAGAAGCAACCAATAAATTGAAAATACTGAACAGAAGGACTCTTCAGCA
>NW_005054465.1:224438-237449 GCF_000277835.1 Geospiza fortis
AGCAGGACTAGAATTCAACTGAAAATACTGGCAAGGACTTCTCCCCAGAGCTGGATGCACGGAACCATTCTGTGCATGTGCTTGTGTGCAGGGGTAAGAAATTGCAACTCATCCATTGCTTGGACATTTAAATAAAATATTTAAATAATTTAAATAAAGCTAAAAATGCTGAGAAGTTGACCTGCCATTCCAGGTGTCTGCTTTTGAAGTGAAACTGCTCTGTTTATTCAGAACACCTGTTCTGTTTACTCTGTGCCCTCAAAACAACAGACAGACTCACAATCTGTGAAAACCGTGGACTAAATGAGGAGCAAAGAGACTGGAGAAACTGAGAAGGAACTAACAGCTTTTTCCTTGCCTCAGGCCACACTCCTGCACAAGGCAATTATTAAAGGATTATTAAACCAAAGCAGGCACAGAGAGTTTTATTTCCTGTCACCTCTACACTTCTGTTGATGAACATGCAAGGCTTAAGTTTCAGAACAGCCCAAATAAGAAAACTAGGTCATGCTCAGGAGGAGTCATATTTGAGACTATATCCATCACTAGAGGTGGTGGGTGGGCCTTGGCTGGGTGTCAGGTGCCCACCAAGCCAATCCATGCCTCCCCTTCCCAGAGGGACAGGGGACATAAAATATGACACAAAACAACTTGTAGGTTAAGATAAAGCAGTTTACTAAAACAAAAGCAAAAGTTTGTGTGTGCACAAACAAAGAGTAAAAAAAAGAGAAATTTTATTCTGTACTTCCCATTGGAAGGCAATGCCCAGCCACTTCCTGGGAAGCAGGGCTTCAGCATGGAAGTGATTGCTTGGGAGGGCAAACACTGTAAAAACTGAATGCCACACCTTCCTCCTCCTTTTCTTATCTTTGATACCCAAGCTGATGTCATAGAGTGTGGAATGTCCCTTTGGCCAATTTGTGCCAGCTGGCCTGGCTGTGTCCCCGGCCAGGATCTTGCCCACTCCCAGCCTACTCAAGGCAGGTGATGACAGTTTATGAAAAATCCCTTTGCCAGGATCTTTTCTCCTGAGAAGCTGGGGAGCTTCAGCTTCTCCATGTTTTGCTACTTCAGAATGTCATTTGGAGAACTGTTTACCCAGCATGTGAAATTGTTTTTACTTGATGACCAATCAAAGGTCCAGCTTGCTGGGATTCTGGTCAGCCACAGATTTTTATTATTCATTCTTTTCTAGCTTTCCGATTTTTCCTTTCTTCTCTTTCTTTAGTATAGTTTTAATATATAATTTTCTTTTAATATATATCATAAAATAATAAATCAGCCTTCTGAAACATAGAGTCAAGATTCTCATCTCTTCCCTCGTCCTGGGCACCCTCAAACACCACCACAAGGTGGAATGGTGGAGAGACAGAGCTGCTGCTGGGCCAGCACTGCTCAGCTGCACCAAAACACTGCTGGGCTCTCAGCAGGGCAAAGCACAGCTCTGGAGGGCTGCTGGGGAAATGAGCTCCAGCTCACACAGACCCAGGACACCAGAGTAATTACATTTTACACTCATTCCAGATAGTTCTGTTCAAATGCATTCCTTTGCTCTGAATGTATATATTTGATAGATGGAAACAACAGAATGTGAATACCTCTTTTCTCCTGAGAAGCTGGGGAGCTTCAGCTTCTCCATGTTTTGCTACTTCAGAATGTCATTTGGAGAACTGTTTACCCAGCATGTGAAATTGTTTTTACTTGATGACCAATCAAAGGTCCAGCTTGCTGGGATTCTGGTCAGCCACAGATTTTTATTATTCATTCTTTTCTAGCTTTCCGATTTTTCCTTTCTTCTCTTTCTTTAGTATAGTTTTAATATATAATTTTCTTTTAATATATATCATAAAATAATAAATCAGCCTTCTGAAACATAGAGTCAAGATTCTCATCTCTTCCCTCGTCCTGGGCACCCTCAAACACCACCACAAGGTGGAATGGTGGAGAGACAGAGCTGCTGCTGGGCCAGCACTGCTCAGCTGCACCAAAACACTGCTGGGCTCTCAGCAGGGCAAAGCACAGCTCTGTGAGGGCTGCTGGGGAAATGAGCTCCAGCTCACACAGACCCAGGACACCAGAGTAATTACATTTTACACTCATTCCAGATAGTTCTGTTCAAATGCATTCCTTTGCTCTGAATGTATATATTTGATAGATGGAAACAACAGAATGTGAATACCAAGGCAAAACTACCAAAGAAGAATACCCAGGAAAATATCAGTGTCTCCTTATTAGGCTTAGGTTATTATTAATATTGAATATAGAAGTAGTCCTCTCTTTTAGGAATCAAAGTATTATTCTAGTAGTTATAAATAACTACTATAATTAGTTACTTTAAAATTACAGAATTCTTGGGGAAAAAAAGGCTGCTACATATTTCTCTAAATTATATTATTGATCTGTGCAGATAAAGGGCCCTTATTTGAATACTACAAATTATTTCACCATATTAAAATTATAATAGACAAGACCATAAAGCTTTTAGCTTACAGAAATGTAACTATAACATGTACATTTCTCATATTCTTACTGGAGGTCTGCAATTCATTGGATAGTTGGGAGATCCATGTTCTTCTTCCTTCCATAGAGAACATCTAGATTTCATTACCAAACTCCTGCTTGCTGATGCTTAATTACCACTATGCTCAAAAAACATGAAGTCCTAAGGGGACAAAAAAAGGGCAAACAAAACAAATAATTACAATTCTTAAATGTGGTTCTTAGTTTCAAGATCCCCTGGCTGCATTGGACCTGATGTACACCTTCCTCTAAGAAACTTGAAAGGGTGAGAAGAAGGGGGAAGCACATTTGCCATGCCCTCACCAGCTGAGTCTCTCAGAATGGGACATCCACAGAGACAGTGAAAGACCAACATGGGAACTTTTAATTTATCACTAGACACAGCTATGCTTCCTTTACTCGGGATTTCTGCCCTGACTTCGTTCAACTTGGCTTATTCCCTCTCATTTTCCCTCAGAATGGAGTCCATCACAATAATGGCTGTCTTTAGTTTACTGGTGGGGGCCCCATTTCTGTGCCTGAAAGCTCAGGTTGCTCCCACTCACTAATGCTGCACTTGGTAACACAGGAACACACACAGCTGAACAAAACCCTGCTCATGCTCAGGGCTGTCAGAGGCTGGAGAGACCTTTCCAAACTCAGGGTGCTTCACATGCCCCTTTCCCAGCCAGCACAGCAGCAGTGCATGTTCTGAATGGTACCTTGATGCAGAACTGTACTGTACACTGGAGCGTGTTCCACACTGTTTTCCAAGAGGACAGTGAGCTGCTCTGCACTATTGACTATTGCTGAGAAGTGCTCTGACAAGGTCAATGAGCTTAGCCTCCACAGTAGTCCCTCCATTTGGAAATCACTGCTTTGAGAGCATCAATCCTGCTCAATTCAGTGCTTCACGTGTTTCCAAAGAGAGCTGGGAGACAGTGGCTGCAGCATTCAGCTGTCCACCAGCCCAGTGGGCTGCTCAGACTTTGGATGGGCGTCTTGGCTATTGCAAATCTGCATTTTTCTGGTTTCACCATCCATACATTTGCTTTCCTCTGTTAATGAGTCTGTAAGAAGTCTTCCCTCTTCCTTTTTTCAGTCCCGCCAAATATGAAACTCTTCTTAAATACAATTAGCACTGCATGTAGTCTAGAATAAGCTTATTGTCTAAAATAATTCTGTGCTGCCTTTTGTGGTCAGCTTTACACACAGAAGTTCACAAGCTGTTGCCCACTTGAAGGAGCTCAAAATTAACTCCTTTACCATCACAATTTAAACATGGAGATGAAAAAAGTTAGTTTATGTTGATGTACTAGTGATCAACTTACGATCAGGAAGCAAGCACCAAGCATGACAGCTTTCATTTTCACATCAAGGTCCATTGGGAATGAGATTCCAAAGTTATCTGTATCTGTAAACATTTCCCGCACAATACCAGTCCACTGCTTAGAAATCCTCCCAACAGGACAAGTCTCATCCAGAGACATCACCTAGAGTTTAATATAAAATTTTAAAAAGCATCATCAAACCTGTCATTCATCATATTCCCAAATCCATTTTGGAATAGATCCATTTAAAAGCTTCAGACTGTTATTTTAATTAATACACTTATTGACTGCAAGGGTTTGTACCAAAAGGCAATCAGACTATCAGAAAGTTGGTCAAAAGTATCAGAGGCATGAACTTGATTCTGAATCTGACTGGGAAGTTCAATTCCTTGATGGTGCTGGGATACACACTCTGCTGGAAGTGGCGTCTTTTAGCCAAGACAGTGAATTAGTTTCTCCTGCCATGCATCAGGAACCGCTCAAGTGAAAATTAAACAAATTACATTCTTCTGCTCAAAAGCAGAGCTTAGCCCTCTGGCAACATTACGTTTTCTAAAGTTAGAGCCAGTCTTCTGGGTCATGTGAAAGATTAGTTTCCAAAATAAAATTATATAAATTTGCTATAGTAAGTATTTGCAACATTATTTTAAACATTAAATTGTAGCCTTGTATATCTTTTACTTAATGTCCACAAAAACAATGTTGCATTAACCAATATTATTTTAAAAGGAAATTTGTAACTCTTCACACATTCAACTCTGTTTTTCAAGCCTAAATTATCTTAACTTACTAGTTCTTTGCATGATTATTAGATGATTAAATAAGGGGTTGAAGGAAGTAATTTTAATAAATACCTGATACAGCTTACTATATTTTCCTTAGAGCCTGACATAACAGATTCAAAAAGATTTTGCGGCTAAATATATCAATTAAGTTATTTCTGTGCAGCCACAGAGAATTCTCAGTGATCACTGAGTGGCTTTAACATGTAATTTCTGGAAGTTTTTCTGGTTTATCTAGAGTAATTTAGGTATCCAGAGAAGTCATTTGATTATACCACCATTAGAAGATGATGTAGAAATTACTCAATATATACAATTCAATTGATAGGTAGTAAGTTGAGCAACAACGTAACACCAAACTACTATCTGAAACCAGACTCATGCAGACAATTCTTACATTGCATACCTCAAAATGGACATCCTCACAACACCGGCACACAACACATGGGCCATTAATTTTCAGAATATCCTTTCTTTTCTCATCTTGAATGGTAAACTTTGGCAGGCAGACATGCCAGTTCTGGACAACATAACCAACTGTTGTTCCTGGAGGCGCCTGGACTTCCAGCTTCACAGGGAAGAGAAAACCTCTAAGTGAGTGATCATGCTTTCACATGCTAGTGAGACAAAACCCACACCAGCACACAAATGAAAAACCACCTATTTTTCCACAACAATCTGGCCTTACAAAGCATTTTGCTGTGAGTGTTTTCAGAAGACCACTCAGATTGCAGACCTCTTATTCAGCTTTTGCCTTCAAGAAAAGAGTAAGAGACTCCTCAGGCTCTGGAGCACACAAACTATGCATCTACAATATAAAGACCAAAGTCCAGTGAAAGAAAGGCAGTGAATATCCCAAAAGCATTCAGTGAAGGCATTATAGGGTGCAGCTACTACAAATGCCTCAGCAGGAGCTCTGAGTAGGCTCAGATTTAGAGTTTCAGAAGTCGTATAATTCCAAAATTATGTTAATATTTAAAAAACCTCATGATCTCCTATGTTGAATGCCACCATAGCTTTCAGAGCTGTAAAATGAAAACTCTAGCTGTTATTCTATGAAAGCTGTTGCCTTACTGTTCCATTCCAAGTGCAGATTTCAGCACCAGCCTCAAGTTCCCCAACGTGCTGCTCAGTCATATTTTTCATTACCCCAATCAGAGCTGCCCAGTGAGCCCAAGGGCTGCAGCTCACTTCCCTCTTCCCAGACCAAGAACCCCGTGCACAAATCCCACAGATCACTCTTCCCACACCTTACTGGCAAAAACCTGACTCATTTCACCTCACCTCCTGATTCAAGACAAGGCCACCTTAGAGCTGCACAGGAGGTGCCTGTCTGAGGAGGAGGAGGAGGAGGGCAGAGAGAGGCAGAACTCACCTCCTGCAGGCAGCAGGGGCAGCAGCAGGCGCTGCAGCGGAGGGGTCTGTGCAGCCTTATCACCTCGCGGCCCAGGTTATCAATAATCCTCATGGTGAAGGGCCTGGAGGGCCCACAGCAGTTCCTGGTCATGCAGTCAGTGTCCTCTGCTGCAAAGTACACCCTCTGCCCCAGGGCGTTCTTCAGCTCGTATTTGTTGTTTTCTTCAAAGCCAGTCACAACTGAAAAATGAGGAAAAACCTGCTAAATTCCTAGGAGTGTATGGTCAGACAATTCCTGCTCTTTGGGAAGGCAAAGCCTCTCTCAAAGTCTGTCAGAGGCAGCTCCTGGAGAAGGGAAATGATGGAAAGGACCCTCAAGCAGTGAAGAGTGATGAAGAAGTTTAAGGGAAGAAGCCACCATGAGCAAGGACATGGAAAAAAACTGAGATTCCTCAGTGTCCCCCCTGGCCACAGGCATCCAAATAAGCACCACCATTACCAATAACACAGCAGGGAAGGTTTTCAGGGGAGAATTAAATGGATAAGAGTTAAAGAGAGTTGTGAATTTGGAAGTGAAGCCAGAAAAGGACACAAATAAGTTCAGAATAAGAAAGCCACAAAAAACCCTCCCAGTCAAGATTTACAGCAGCACACATCAAAAGCAACAAGAGCCAGGACAGAAATTTTAATTAATTTCTATAACAAACGAGAGCACTCTTGTAAGTTTTAGAAAGAACCAGAAAGAAAAATGCAGCAGCAACGTTAGAGGGTATCTGGGATGTATGGTTAATTTTATTTCTTCTATTTGACAGACATTGATAATACAACTTGGATATTCTTAAAGCACTGAATAAGGGGAGCAGAAGGAAAGCCACTCAGTTTGCTAAAACAGCAGGATTGCCTGTAAAAGGGATCAAAGCCACATGCCAGTCCATGGAATTAGGTGGGATATGACAAGACAGAAAACAAAATCTTTAACTAAGGAAGAGAGTAGAAATCATCGTTAACAAGTAACATTGGAAATGTGTGACTTCACCTATAATTAGCTATATATCAACTATAGCATTTATAACCAAGATTATTCAATTGCATTGCTATGTATCTTTTGAGATATGGAACCTGCTGAAAATCTTCTTCCCTCCTATTTTTCCTTCCTCTCCTCCACTTCTTCAGGACTTCTGCAGGAATTGAGACAGGTAATACAAGAAAGACAAAGGTGGTAATCACCTTAAAAGTAGTGTCAAAGACAGCCTAAACTTCACTGTTCTTGGGATTATTAGATTTAAATACTTTGTACTTACTCTCAAGAACTTCAAGTTGCTGATGAATTAATATCTGGTCAATCTGGTCATGGTTGAAAAATTAAACAGAAGAAACAGTTAACAAGTTACAACAAAGAAAAACTGTAGTTTCAAGAGCCGCGGCTGTTTCATTTCAGAATAAAGATGTATGGATCAATACACTGTGCAGAGGCAGATTATCTCCCAGTTAAGCTATGGAATTGCTCACTCCCCTCCTTGGGCTCTCCTCTGGCAGGTTAGCAAAGAGTGCTCCAGGGCACTGGAGCTGCTGGGGGGAGCTGAACCCAAACTGGTTTGGTGACAAGCACACAGGGCTAACACACCTGTGCTCCTCTCAGGACTCAGAGCCTGAGAGAGCTCTCACATCATGTCCCAGAGACTCCACACAGACAAAAGCAGGAAATGGGGGTATTTTGGAGTAGAAGCCCAGCTACTGCTCAGCTCTAAGGAAAATTCAGGGGAAATCAGCCTCTCCTCACCAGTGCTTCTTTTTTTTTCCATTTTCTTTTTTAGTACTTTACAGAACTGGCAACAATACATCAGCATTAATCTTTCCAGTGCTGAGATGAACTGTATTTTACACTACAAAGACATATTCAGTAATGTGGAAAAATTCTTGTTTTGCTATTAGCATTCTCTATGCTATAAAGTCTGACTGGCAGCTCTACTAACGATATTAAGAGGTGTGAAGAAAGCATCAGATAGAAAATTAAGTGCTTCTAATGTGCTAGAGTTTCCAATATAATAGGCATTTATTCTAAGCACCTTTCCAAAAGACATTACATCTCCCAAAGCGTAACTTCAGAAATGGGAAGGATGTGTGACAGCCCTGTGTCTCTCATCCCTTAGCACCCTACTTGGCAGAAAGGTACTCCATGAACAAGTGCTGCATCTCTAACAGGTATTTCTGCATTCAGACTATACCAAAGGCCTCATTTAGCAGCCCACAAGCAGCAGCCCATGCAGCTGCAACACAGCCAGATGCTTTATTTAGCTATTTCATGGATGCAGGCTGCTTCCCAGAGCAGAGTGCCTCATCTCTGGGGAAGGAGGAAGGGTGCAGGTACCTGTGTGAGGTACTCCAGTCCAGGAGGGCAGTTGGGAATAGAAGGAGGGATAGGCATCCAGATTGTCCCATCCATGGTGGGCTGGCTCTGGACAGGTGGGGGGACGAATCCACCTGGGAAGCCCATGGGCTGTGCCTGGAATCCATAGCTCCCTGCACCTGTGACATTTGGCATGGTAGGAGAGATACGGTTATGAAAGTTAAATGTTGGAAAATAATTGCCCTGTCCATCTTCAAAAGAGTAATGTATTCACTCTTTGGAACTATGGAGATCCTTATACCTTATTTATCTATGTTATGAATACAAAAACTCTCATGAAGGGAGTTACACTGCCATGGGAGGTTCTGATGCCTCACACAAAACCAAATCAAATAAATTAAAAAAAAGCATCATTCTTGAATACAGAAGAAATTTCATTCACATAGAGACGGTCAATTCAAAAAACAGAAATAAATAAATGAAGGTTATTTCTAAGTAGAGAAGAAAGAATACTTTAATTTACATTAAAAGCATTGGCATTTATATGCTGTCAGTTGAGCAAATGACAATTTTAAGACAAAGTTTTCCTGGAACCATACCTTCTACTTTTGTGAAAGGAAATGTCCTTTTAGCAAAGTTTATCTACAGTTTTCAAACCAGATGACTTGTAGACTTTCAGCCCACACTGGTTCAGCACCAAATTTCACAATACATTACAACACATTGACCAGGGCACGTGAAAGCTCAGGCTGTGGCCATGGTGCCTCAGGTGATGTAAGGTGGCCAGATCACCCACCCCAGGGAAGAATCCTCCCTTGGGAATTCAAAATCACTTTTATGTCTGAGCACAGGCTTTGCAAACCAACTACCTGCTGCTATTGTGGGCAAGTGTATGCACATACAATTACTCAAAACAACAATGCCCCTGCAACCTCCATGACACAAGCAGTGAGTGCTTGCTCCCTGCTAAAGCCAGCTGTACTTACAGACCTCAGAGTGCCTTGTCCCAGGATGCACAAGCTTTAACTTATGAACAGCAAAGTAACTTTGGCCAAACATTTTGCTTTTTACCTCTGACTTATGCTCTGAGCCTGATTGTTAGATATTTATTGTGATTTGGTTCTTCAGAAAGAAATCATGGCCAGAATGAGAGAAGCTGTTCAGGAGTGCTGCATTTTGAAGCGGAGCAGAAAACGAGACAGAAGAGGAGAGAGCATGTGAGGGAAAGTGTAAGGTGTAACCACCTGCAAAGTACAGCAACAGAGTAAGAAACAGGAACTGAATACATGCAGAACTGCAAGAGAAAAACAATTCTTCACTTCTGTATTTCTAGAGGAAAATAAAGTGAAAAACTGAAGTAACATGGTAATTAAAAAGTCTGATTACCAGTAAGAACCTGCTGCACATGAACTGCAATGAGTAACATCCAGCAAACCTGCCTAGCAAACTCCCCACTGTGACCACTGAGGAACACCTGACATCTTTAACTCCTACCACTGCTTAGCACATACTAAAATGTAGAACCACAAAGGAAAGAAATGATCTTTCAGCAAAACAGAAGTTAAAAGAAACTCTATAGAATTAATCGCAGAAAAGTAAATTGGAGATGATCACCCTTTTCCGACCCCATATTCCCCATGCTTATTTCCCAATGGTCTCACAGATCTGTAACCAAGCCACCCACCTTGGTAAGGCCCAGGGACTGGCTGAGGGGAGCCATAGGGCATTCCAGGTGCTGTGGCAGGTGGAGCTCCTGGAGGAATGAAAATACACTCTGAGTAGGGATCATTTCCTCCTGCCCTGGGTGAAAGATCCCCAGCACTGACTCCTTTTCCAGAGTACACATAGAACAAAATCTAGGCAGCTGTTTTCTGTATACCAAAGATACACATCAAGATTGTATTTATGAGCAATGCATGCATCAACAAAACTGAATGGAGTTCTGGTCCTTAAAGCACAGAAGAAAGACAGGTACTGCACAGGATGCCATGAACATGTCACAGAATCACAGAATTGTTCAGCTGGGAAGGCACCTCCTGAGATCATCCAGTCCAAGCAGGTCAGTTCACTCTGCCTGGAGCAAAGATGCTTTTGTTCATTGATATTTAGAAAGAGGCTTGAATTCAAAGCATTGCCAGGAACTGACAGCCTGCCCTCCAGTACAGAACATGGCAGAGAGCCATTCCCCTCTGTGTAAAACCTTTTCTCCCAATTTCTTCAAGTTCAGATTACAGTAATGCCTCACCAGCAGATGAGGAGTGTTATGGATTTAAAAACATATACCATATTCAGTTTTTAATAATAAATAACTTGAATTTCAACATTACCAAATTATTCATTATTTTTGCTTAACTTCAGAAATCAAGATCTGAAAATGTAGGCTCTACATTTAGTAAAATATTCCATTTTAAAATGTAAATAATTTCAGGTTAAAACATTCATACATATTTCATATAATTAGAAAGTAAGCTAATAGCTAAGCTAATATTGCTTGAATGTGCCATCTTCGATGTTAGCAAAAGCTGACATTTTGTTTATATTTTACTCACCTTGCATTGTTGTAGATCTGCTTGTAGCTCTGCAAAAGAACATTTTTGTCTCATGATTTTTAAATATATACTTTCACATAAGAGCTATTCAGAGTTCTCTATTATTGATAAAAGATAATTGTCTCTCTAAGCTGTATGGGAAAGTGAAATTACAAATACAAGCAAAAAATCCCCTTAAATATCTCAGCTCCCTTCTAGGCTATGTCTCAACTACTACTTAAGTCTGAGTTTTCTATGTCTACCGTCATGCTTTGAGTATCCTGAAATCATCCTCAACTCAGAAAAGCATTGGGATGTGCAAGACTCCATTGTGCAGCCATTCAGAAATATCCTGTAATTCATATGAACAATTTACTGCAGTAATTTAAGGGCAGCTGGCTCAGAGTATTGATGCTGACCACAAAACCTGCTCAGGTAAACCCTGGAGCAGCCATGCTACCACCTACTCAGTTCTTCAAGCTATTCCATTTCTCTAGTGGTAATACTAAATAACACAGATCCAGTATTTGCCTTCACAGGATAACAAAGTGGGGCTACCAAGAGAAATAATAAAAAAAAAAAAAAAAAAAACCAAAAAAAAACCCCCAAAAAACCCCCAAAACACTCTAACCCAAACCAAACCAAAATAAAATAAAACTACACACAAAAAACCCCCACTTACTGATACCAGCTTAAACCCTGAGAGTTATCTCTTTCTCTGGGGTAATGAGTGAAGCAAAGCAACAGCAGCAACTGCTATTACAGACAGATCCAAGAGAGTCAGGAGATCCAAGCACGGAACTGTAAAAAAGAATGGTACAGGTACTCATTTTTAATAGGATTGAAAGCTTTAAAATAAAAAAAAGAATCCAGTTGTTCTCTAGAAATAATCCAATTCAAGTTAAACCATGAATATAGTTTGTATGTTATGATTCTTCTAACTACTTCGTTTCAATGAGGATGGTCGGTCAAAGCTGGGAAGTGAAACTGAAAGCAATTCCTTCCCGTTTTTCATTCCCTGAGTAAAAGCAGCTCTCACGGGGCAATGTCTGATGCTTCTGGAATGTCATGCAGATTCAGTTGCTCTTAAACCATTCCTTTTTAATATACTTTTTCTTCTACTTTACTAACTCTTCTTTACTAACAAAACCACCATCCTGTTGTGCATACTTTAATTGGGTTCTGGTCATAGGGTAGATTGGATTGTAGTCACTGTATGAATGTAGGAAAATTGCAAATTATAGAAGAATAAAACTAGCAAAAGATCAGTTTAGGCAGTGAAATGTTCCAGCAACATGAACTTCAATGAAATACTGAGAATTACAACTAAACCCCTTGGTAAAGGGAGAGTAGAGAGAGAATCACATGATTTATTTAAAAGAAAGGCTTTGTCCAGAAGCCAGAATCTTTCATTGTCCCTACAACCACACACACCAGCCACTGTACAATTTAGGATTTAGAAAAGGTTGATACGTTCTGTAGTAGGAAGCAATAAAGATTTTACAAAGCTCAGCCCTCATTTCATCCCTAGATCCTTTTTTATGAATGCCTATGTTTCTTTCTGGTCACTTTCTCATTTTCATAACTACATAAACCAGCTGCATGTCCCTTAGCCTGAGGCATGTCACTAGATATGCTGCAAGTAATTCAAACGTGTCATAATTATGTTAACTATAGGCCTTCTGCTCTTTATCAGAAAACCAGAATACTAGCATGACAAGTAGATTCATTTCTTCTCCAGCTCACTAAAATGCTGTAAAGAGCACGTTAATGTAATGTAAGCTCCCAAGCACAAACATGCTTAGTTATACAACAAGCCAAGCCCTTTCCAAGATTTCCAAGAGGTTGTAATATTCAAAAAACAGGAAGATGAATAGCCAGGAGGCATGCAATAGTTTTCCTTTTGAGGCTTTTTTTTTTATGTTGCATTCTATTAGACTGTTCAGCCCCTGGATTTGAACCCTGACCGCTGGAGAAACAGTATGCTTAAAAAATCATCTCATTGATCTAATTAAATGAGTTGGTTTTAATGTTAAGAAAATATTATTCAGAGAAAGAATTACTCTATTTTTTTGTTCTGATGGAGTAGGATACCCTCTCCCCTTACAGCGGCTTTTCTCCTGGGAGCTGCGAGCGCCAGCCCCGGCAGCACAGCGCGGTCCCCGCCC
>NW_005054465.1:237514-264406 GCF_000277835.1 Geospiza fortis
CGCCCCAGCCGGCCACCCGCGGGGCCCCCCCTCGGCGGGCCCTGCCCCAGCCCCGCGGGTCTCTGCCCAGCCCCGTGAGGAAAGCCCCGGGATACCTGACGGGAGCGCCGGCAGGGAACCCCGCTCGCTAAGGAGGCTCCGGTGTGCCCGTGTCCCGCTGTGTCCCGCCGTGTCCGTCCCGCGCCGTTCGGGAGCTCCCAGCGCTGCGGGGCGGGGAGCGAGGGCAGGGCGGGCAGCAGTTTCCTGCCCGGGGCCCAGCCCTGCCCAGAAACGCCGGTATTTCAACAGCTTCGCTGTTCGTGACATTTACTTTTTCCATGTCTGTCGGCAACAATGCTGATTCGGTCCTTTTACAATTAATTAATTAATTAATTAAGTAACTCAATTTCTGCCTTTTAATCAGCGGACATCAGGTCGCATACACGTGGTAACGCCAAGTTCCATGTCTGCTCTGAAAGGAGAACAAATGTTTCTGGAACAATTTTACCTTGCTTATAAGGCCGGAAGTCAGGAGGAAAAACATATTTATGTGGACTTCACAGTTACAGGAAGAAAAATGTACAATACTGAATTGTTTGGGAAACAAAGGACTTGGAGAAAGCTGGCTCACGCCCTGATGAACAGCTCTGATGAACAGATCTTCTGCATCCTCTTCTGTACATTCATGTACATCAGATTGGAGCTGCTGGTGTCCACGTATGCCAAAGGAAAGTTTCTTCAAAGAAAACTGTATTTAATGTAAACCACATAAATTAATCACAGTAATTGGTGCATGCATAAAACCCAAGACTGAGGATTCAATAAGTGCAGGTCACCTAGTACATACTCTATAGTCTTTGTCTTCTGCCTTCCAAAACAAGGTCTCCATTTCAATATTGGATTTTCCATAAACAATATTAAACCAAAAAAAAACCATCCCAAACTATCGTTCTAGCCCTGCACCGATTTCACCTAAACACCAGATTTGACAGGGATTTGGGGATTTTATTTTGCTTGTTTCCTCAGGTACTGAAGAATCTAATCTAAAGCTGACTAGCAGTTTCCCACACATCTGCACTGAGTTCACTAAGAGGATTAATAGCAGACACCAAGAAATAGGTTTTAAACATCTCTTAAGAAATAGGTATAGAATTATTTTGACATGGTTGGAAAATTATAAATACATGGAAGCTTTTGATACTACCCTTCTTTCTTACAGGAATATAGCATAGTTATATTTAGCTTGGTTCAGACTTACACACTGAAATTCAAATTGCATTGCCAAGCAAACATGACTTTTTGACACAGAGATGAACGTTATTTCTTAGATGAGAATATCATTGTCCTACCAGAGAGAACAAAGATAGCAGCATATCTCTTCCTTTCACATATCTATAAGTAGGGAAAAAACTTATTCACCTGCAGTGGCAGAAAAAAGATGCCATGATTCACAAAATAGAAAGTAATTTATCAGTCTTTTCCAGCTCAAATAATGTCTTTTCTTATCCAGATAGGATCATTGATGTAACTGACAGTCAGTGCTTTTCTGTTAGATCAGGGGGTTGAAATGGTCAGTACCTTTTAATTTTGCCCAGCGTGCAGATTTAATCAGCAGGGGAATGCCTAAAACATTAAGAAAGAAAGTTGGAATTGTTTCAGGAGAAATAAGAAAATGGCCATGCTCCTAGTAATTTAGTCTTTTAGGTTTAAGCATGTTTACCTGAAAAGAAACATGCTCTGTTTGTAGATTCTTGACCCTGATTTCTAGGATTTCTGTGTTGCTTATGGCTTGGATATTCAGAACGTTACTTTCTACTGCTTTAAGTTCTGATGCTCCTGATGGTGGCTCCTCATCTGATCCTGTGGTGCCCAGCACCAGAAGTGGGACCAGTCCCTGCACCCGCTTCTCATGCAGAGGTCTCCAGTAACCTGGAGTTGGGGTGATGGAAGCAGCTCTCATCTTTCTTGCTAACATCCCCTCACCAGCTTTTCTCTCAGTGCTCAGGCAGGACACCTGTGTGAGGGGACACAGGAGGAAGTTCACTCAGGCTGTACATGAGAGCAAACAGCCTTTGTGCAGCTCAAACTCTGTTTCACTTCATTTAACCTCAGGCATGGCATTGTTTGCACTGCTAAAGGAAATAAAAGTGGTTACCAGGGGGTTTGCCTTCCACACCTCTGGACACAATCCCAACAGAAGGCTCCCTTCTCTAGTGTTTATAATCTGGAAAGCAAACCTGGAACAGCAACAGGCATGGGAGGTGAAGAGAAAGATAAGCTGAGAATAGTTGTCTCTATAGAAAAGACATAGGATGTGAGGTTTGAGGCACAAACTTGAGGGGGCTACCAGGAAATAAATTAAAAGAACAAAAGAAAAAAAAATGAATAGAGGAGAAAGAAAGAGGGAACAAAGAAAAAGAAGATTCTTCTCAGTGGCAGGCCAGGAAAAGCTCCTGAGCTGCACTGGCTGGGGCTCCAGCCATGGGGTGCAATTTCTTTTTTCTGCTGTTTACCATCCTTCTCTTGTGTACATTTTGGGAAAACCTTTAACTGTAACAATGATAATTCCTTTATCTTTAGCTTAGGCCTGTACTCATGTGTGCAAGTGGTTATCTTAGCCTTAGAAACTGGGCCTCAGCAATGCTGCTGGAAGGTGATTTAAACATGCAGAAGAATTGGCAGAAACGTTTAGCATGTCTGTATGAATTTGGGGAGATTAAATGAGTCTGAATCATTTACACAGGTTTAAACTCTGTTCTCTAGCTGTGATGTGAGGGCTAGGCAGAGAGATCCGCCTCATGCCCGGTGCCGAAAATAAAAGTGATTCCACTTTCTGATACTGAAATTACAGCATTAGTTTTATTCCCAACTTTTGATGACAAAGTGATAATGACCTGATACAATTTTCACAATATTTAGAACTTGCTTGGTAAATTTAGATTTTAAAAGATTGCCTCCAACCTAAATATTCACATTTAAGGAATCTTCTCCAGAACCAGTAAGTTATTTTCCTTTTTTCCATTTATAGTACCTTTTACATCCAAAGTAGTAGTGTTTTGAAAGCAATAATGTAATGTTCCAATAGGCAAAATCTACATTTTAACACTGCATGATGAATCTAGCATGAGCACACCACCAGTGTGACAGACATGGTGTACATGCAGTAAAAGGCAGATTAAATCCAAGCATTTTTAAAAAGCACATAAATTGCTATTCTTGGTATTAGTGTCACTATTACTTTTAATATTTCTTTGATGTGGAACTGGGGAAATGGATTCCATCCTGCTAACATTTGATAGGCATCTGACATCCCCTGAATCTCAGTGCAGCTCTCCTTTTGTCTTCGTAGCTAGGCCTTCACTGATTTAATAAAATATGCATTCATGAAGCCAGAAGAAGCAGCTAACACATCATCTCTGTATTAAAGATTTGCAATTGAGAAATTGCAAACAGGCCTGTTCACTTACTTGATTTCATTTAACAATGTCAAGTCAGTCATCAAGCCTGCAGTCTAAGAAATGAGGGTTAGGTTTTCCTTTGAGAGGGAAACTGGGTGAAAATGGGTTTAGTGTTGTAATGTCTTAGTCAATTCAGCATCCAGATAACATCAGTGGGCAGTTATGAGTTCCAAACCACATAAAGTAGCATCCCTTATATTTTTATGTATCCTGGGGAGCAGCATGTCCCCCTGTGCTGTCACTAACAATCGTAATAATCACTCACAGAGGAAAAGCAATTCCCGCAGAGAGCTGTCAGCCTCACCATCAGTCCTTCCTCAAGATACTCCAACACAAGGGGAAAACAACAACTGAACAACAATGGAAGCAATACCACACACTTGGTTTTGCTACAAATGTTTTTGTGCCACAGCAATTTCTTTCTCAGCCTGAGAAGGGAGCTAAATAAAGTTTTACTGCTGCCAGTCATGCAAGGTTTTGAATGTCAGCGCTGCCGATGAACCAGCATAAGCTGCTTTGCAGTTGGAAAATGGGATATTGGGAGGAAAAGAGCAACTCAACATAAAGAAATAGGCCATTACAGTTTACAGCATTTAGGATTAACTGTGGTACCAACAATTTAAAATGCAGCTTGTGCAAATCCTGTTTTCTGCTAAAGGGATATTGCTACTGCAAACAGGTACTTACAGGGAACATTTTCCTAGGCATGATTTTGTTCCTGAAAAGTATAAATAATACCAGCCTAATTAATGAAATACACCAAAAAATCAAGTCAGGACAATCCCATCCTGGGCAGACATCCAGCTCTGTATGTCAAAGCTGGCACTCTGAACTCCCAGGCTGCTCAGTTATCTTTGTGGTTTCTGGGGGAGAAGGGAAGCCAAGTTCTTTCATTTAAGCACTGTTGCAGACAAAACTGAATCATACAGCAGCAGTGAGATGTTAGTGGTCCTTGAACTCTCCTTCCCTCCCTCCAGTGCCTTTTCTCACAAGCACATACCAAGTGTGGGTGGGATTCACTGGCCAAACTGCTCTAGGGCCAACATTCCTGCACCACTGTGGAACTGGAATGGTATAAAGCAGCTATGGCAGGACACCACAGGCCTTGAGCTGACACTCGCCTTTGAAAAATGAGCATAAAACAAGGAAGCCTGCAAGCAGCAGCCCTCAGGTGCACAGGCTACCTCTGGCTCGAGGGCAGGAGCCCCTCTGCTCCCTTTGCCCATCCTGCTCGCCAGTCACACCTCTCTGAGCACAGCAAAGAATGCAATGCAGCACCCAGCCCAAGCACTTTTATCAACAAGAGGACAAACAGAGCAATGCTGCTACACAGAACCAGGCTGAGGGGAGGATGTTTTTAAAACCAGTGAAGTCCAAGTTAATGTGTCTCATAACAGACTCATCTGATAAAAACGTACTGGGATCTTGAGGCTTCTCTTAATTAAGAAGATAATTAAAAAGTTGTAAATGTAGGACCACTAGATCTGTAAGAGTTTATGAGGTGTATTTACAGCTCAATTAAGAATGAAAATTGAGGAAGCCCAGCACTAGGCACTGCTTCTTACACAGACAGCTGGGGGATTTCAGGAGGTTTGGAAACTGGAGAGGAGAAAATGTAGGAAAAGGAAAATGGAAAATATTTACAACAGATATAAATCCTGTTCACTATTAAGACTTAGTCACCCATGTCAGGTACTGTAAACTCTTTCCTCACACTGATTCCCTGGGATGTGGAATAATCACACATGAAGAAATTGCTAATCAAGGCAGTGGGGCCAATGCTCAGGCCAGAGCCGTTTCCCAGAAATCCTGAGCACAGCTTTCAGGAGGTTCACATTTAGTCCTATTATTTCCTAAATCAAATTTGCCAGATTTGTTACTCCCAGCCCAGAAGGTTTTTCTCCCTGGTTGCTGTATCATGCAGTATTATAAATTGTATTTGCCATCCAATCTCTGATTCAATTCTTTAGTGTAATTGAGCTGCTGGTTGTTACTGATCAGGTTGTTACAGATGCCCTCTCCTCTCTCCTCCTCTCCCTTTAACCATGTCTCTGCTGGCAGGGCAGCAGCAGCACATCCACACTGCCTGTGCTGATGGGAGGGAGCTCCTGGCCAGGCTGGCGCCTCCCTTCCAGCTGTGACAGCTGTGCTGTGTGCTGCCAGGGGACACACACCTGCAGCCAGCCCTGCCCAGCTGCTCCTGCGCTGCTGCAGGACCCACACTCCCCCTGATTCTGAGAGGTCCCACAGCCTGCACTTGCAGCTCTGCCAGCTGGATGGGATATGGGCAGGCTCTGTGAGTTTCTGGAACCAGGATGTTCCTGAAGCAGGTTTTCAAAACTGAAGTAGAAGTCTGTTTTCACACTGGTACTTACAATTCATGGTTCTCATTCAGTGATCTTTCCCAGAATTTCAGAGCATGTGATTTCTGCCCAATTAGATCCATATTAGCATTAATCAGAGTTCTCTATGGCTTTACAACAAATGTTTTACACCACTTCTAGTTATTCTCTCTGAACTAATAACATAAAATACTTGCTGCTAGAGCTGTCTGCAGTTGCACTGGATCATCTGACAGAAGGCCTTATGACCTGAACCAAACCCTAACATTTGTTTTATCAGGCTTTAACAAAACCTTGTGGTTTTAATGCTTCACTGAGGTGCTGGAACACTAAAACCTACTACATCAACCATGACTGCAGTTAAGATGATATATTTGCCTTATAAATTAGACACTGAACAAAGCTATTTAAAAAATTTACTTTCTGGGACATCATGGGAAAAGAGAGGAATCTTTTTTTTTTTTTTTACTACCTCTACAATGACGTATCTGCTTCAGGAATGGCTCCTACTTCAGTTTATTATAATGGTTTTAGATTAAAAAGTTCACCAAGAAAGCTAATACATATTTGTAGTAATAAATACATATAGTGGTCAGCACATCAATGCTGCACGAGGCATCTCTGCAGATTTTCTTAAACATTTTTTCTCTCTTAATCATCTCTTATCAGTTATATTGCTGAAGTACAAGATAAAAGAACATTATAGCTTGAACAGATCAGCAATGCAGTAAAGAATTATGACTACACCAAGCAGGATCACCAAGCTTACTTTTAACAAAGATCCATAATTCTTTTCCACTGAGAATGGATTTGCAAAGACTGTATTAGACTTCACTTCTGATTGAAAACATTAATTTACTCTTAGAAATATCTTATTATCCTTGTGTCCTCCTCCACCCCCGACTAATTTTTGTTCCCATACTCTTTCCTTAGCTCGTGTTACCCTAATTTTGCAGGGATTTGTTTCCATCAGACTTCTCCTCTTCCCAAGCTCCACAATCATTTACCCTTCCCATCGGACAGGGCCAAGGGTCTTACCCAGGGTGGTGACAGCTCAGCTAAAACCTCGAGTTCAATGGAACCATTCAAACACAGACCTGGCAGGAGAAAACTGCAAAAGTCCACAAGAGTCAAGATAAACCATTTTATGGAGCTGCTTCAAATGAGTGTGTTAGTTGGGCCATGCACGTATCTTTTTTATGCCCCAGCCATAAAACCACACCTCTTTATGACAACAGCAGGTTGTATGGAAGTCCAAAGCATAAACTTATTGGAGGAGGGAAGTTCATCTGTTGATAAAACACAAATATTGAACAGAACACCTGGTCCCACTGGCTCCAATCACTGCAGCTAAAAGCAAACAGTTTCACCTTACAGAAGTTTTTGTGGATCACATGCACGTGCTTTATTTAGGGGCCACGCCTGCTGGCACAGATGATCTTGGCATATCAATTGCTGCTTTTGTGCCCTTATTGAACAAAGTATTTGCCAATGACATACCTGCCTGTTTGCACAAGGGCTCCTCTCCACTGCCCTGCCTAGATTTAATGTCTTTTGTCCTTATTTTGTTGCTCTGAAACTTTCACATCATCTCCTCCCTCACTGTTTGCCATTATTGAGCAAAGCATGGATAAAATGCACATGTTAACCTTTTTCCTCAACCGCAAGGACAGAGCCACCACACACCTTGTGCTTGTAACAGTAAGCTTGTAAGAACTGACTTGGTATCACAATGGTGAATACTAAATGAGCATCCACAGCAGACAAAAGACATTTAATGACCCATCTTGCAGACAGCAGCAAAAGGGAAAAAAAATCTCTTTGATCTTCTATTAGGCTCAGTTAGGAAAGGGAAGTGATCAAACTGTGGGTCTGCCCTGACTTTGCAAGAACAATATCCACCATGTCACGGAGGGTGAAATACACTGTACAGCCTAATTCTTGGTGGTATTTCACTCTTCTGTGAGTTTTTATTTCATTTTGTGTCAGGCCCTTGAGAGTCTGAAAGCGATAAAACCAGAGATAAAACTCTTCCTAATAGGGAACAATTTAATTTATTTACCAAATTGTCCTGGCTAAATTTACCAAATTTACCACTTGTCCTGGCTTCTGCTAAACTTGTTTTTATCTCAACTGTTGCATTTTCAGAGCATTGAAGTGATGCTGCTCTCATATGGTAGGCTTACTTAAGTGAAAACATTTCAGAATCAAACATTTTAAACTGTCCAAATTCTAAGGAGTTTCTTGGTTTAAATACTAATATTTTTTAAAGTTCTTTGAATTTCAAACCATAACATTTGTAAATTAGTCTTATTTTAACGGGTTCCAATCACAGTGTTTGGCAACCCAGTCCTGGGCAATGCCAGAGGCTAAAGAACGCACCCCTTGTGGGTTTTACCCAGGTGTTCTGAGCCTTAATCTACAATTATTTGGAACTAGAGATAGGAAAGAAGTTTAAATAAACAAACTCTACAATGATTTGGTTTGCAATGGACTTAAAGCTCATCTTGTTCCAATCCCCTGCCATGGGCAAGGTCACCTTCCACTGTCCCAGGTTGCTCAGAGCCCCATCCAGCTTGGCCTTGGACACTTCCACAGATGGGGCAGCCACAGCTTCTCTGGGCTACCTGTGACAGGGCTTTACCACCTCACAATAAAGAATTTCTTCCTTGTATCTAATGTAAATCTCCTCTTTTTCCATTTAAAACCATCCCCCTTTGTCTTGTCACTACACACCATTGCCAAAAGTCCCTCTCCAACTTTCACGTGGCAACTCTAGGTACTGAGAGGTGCTGCACGGTCTCACTGGGCCTTTCTCTTCTGCAGGTTGAACAACCCCAACTCTCTCAGCTTATCACAGAAAGCCTTCTGGATTATTAACAAATTATTTTTAAAAATCTTTTCTTACTCCTATCCTATACACTCAGCACACTATCCTACACATAATAGCCAAAATATCTCCCCTGGATTTGCAAAGTAAATAGGACTTTTTCTCTTTTAAATAAAACAGTATTTTGACACTTTGGGTTCTTCAGGGAGCCCAGAAGAAATATTAAAAAAAATGCTCAAAACTTTCTCTTGAATTCTAGAAAAGTGTGAAACATACAAGGTATTTCTAGTAGTGATCCTTGTTCTGATCCCAGGCGGCATTTCTTTCCTCAGTTCTTGTTGGTATAAATGGGCATTATTGTGACAGGTGCTTAAAAGACACATGGATAGAAAACTAATACAGTCATTATGCCCAAAATTTACCCAAGGTTCTGCAAGTAATCCATAGATGACTAAGAAAAGACTTTTGATGCAATACTGGACCTTGACACATGCACTGATATTTCCTTTAGGGCCTCGGGCAACGTGGTCTAGTGAAACCTGTCCCTGCCCATGGCAGGGAGGGGGAACTCAGCGACCTTTAAGGTTTCTTCCAATCCAAACCATTCTGTGATTCTATGATCTGGAGGGGGCAGAAAGAGAAAATGCCCATGGTCATTTCTAGATAGAAACAGGTGTTCCACACAGAGCAATGTCTGTAACAGAAGCTTGCAGGATGTTTCGTGGTTTGCTTGTTGCTATGTATGGGTTTTTCTAATACAAAACACCAGAAGTGTAAATAGAGCACTTACCTAATGTGACTGGAACAGAGAAAAACAAGTCCTTCAAATGAGTATCTTAAAGTGGAAAAGCACATCAAGTTAGGGAGTCCTGATGAAATGACTTGCAGGTAATTTTTCCTTCAATACTCACCTTGAGTTGAATTAAACTAGGATTTATGATTCTAACACAGAATGTACTATTCTAATTGCAAAGAAACCAATACAACTGAGGGCCAGAAGGAGGAAATTTCTTTTTTTTTTTTTCCCAAACAGCTTCATTTAGACAACTCTATGTGAATTTTGGATCATTTCCAGGTTTGTCTAATCCAACAAATAACCAGATTGACACAAAAATATTTTTTTAATACAGACAGCAAAGTCTGTCAAGAGAAGTACTTTTGCTTCCACCAAATTATCAGACAACCAAAGAATCTCAGAACTTACAGCAACTCTGTGTCTTCACTCTCACAGGAAGTGTCTGATCTTCCCACGGGCAAACCAACTTCTCCCCACGTGCTGGTGCCACCAGGGTTTGTGGCACTACAGGGGATTTCCCCCCTCTGCCCCAGCACACAGTGACAGACCATCATGACATGACTTTTTCCCATAGAAACCTTTTACTTTTCTGGGTACAGCACCACACAGCACTCTCCTTTACACATGGCACCTTCTGTTTCTGCAGATGGGGAGTGTCCTGGGCTGGGGCTTCTCCCCTGCCCACCTGCAGAAGCTGGAGAGATGCTTCAGGAGCAAAAAACTAGGCTGGATACTGACCAGAGGAGCTGACTTTGTGAGAGACTGTATTCTGCCCATGCCCTGACCAGATCTTATAAAATAACTAATAGTTCAGCTGTAAACTGCAGGCAATAAAGATAATCCAGTATTGTGTGGCAAAGGTTTAATATCAGACAGAGAAAATAAAATCCTTCAGTTAAGAGTAGAATTTAATTAGAGGTTAAAGGTATGTTGATCTTCCATCAGCATCCTGGGTGAATAAAGGATGATGTATGAAAAGCTAAATAGTGTCATAATGAGCTGTTGCTGCCATCTACTGAACACAAGGAGTGTAAACTACAGAGATTTACAGTTTGGCTACTGATCAGAAATATTTGCTTGGCTGGATTAAGTAAAATTTCTGCTTCTTTAGAGCAATCACATTTCTTTCTAGATGATATCCAGGACATGAGTTTGCTTTAGAAAAACTTTGTGACCCTTTGGGAGATTCTGAATTCTTTGGGACCCACTCCTAGCCTGTTGGGGAACTGTGAGAAGCGAGCATGTGTAGCTCCCATAACATGAAACACATTGCTATTAACAAGAAAGAGTTATTAGTTAGGTTATTAAGATCTTAGAACGCATTAGCTCTTCTTTAGCAACATCATGCAGAATCCATGAACTCTGCTGAGGACGGATACCTGCCCTGTGTGGCAGCTGTGGTTTAGGGGAGTGATCTCCCAGCTGGAAAAGCACTGGGAAATCAATGCACTGAATTTCCACCAGGATGCTGAAGGGTGGCACAGAGGTCAAGCAGCCTGCTGAGGGAGTCCTAAGCACCAAGCGCTGTCCCAGCCCCAGTGCTTGTTTTATCCAGGGGATGAGCCTGTTCTTGTATGTCCCAGAAGCTGCCCCTGAGTGTAAACAGAGGCATTCAAACATATTCATATACATTAACAGCAAAAAGCCTATTAACACAAAAAAACAGCAACAAAGTTGCTAAGTGTGAGAAATCCAGTGTTATCATCTGGTTGGAATTAATTGAAAATTATACGCACATATTGCTTACCTACAAGGTATATACATGGACACTCACAGCCAAGCTCAGCCCTGTGGGTAAATAAAACCTTATTTTGTGTTGACTTCAATGAGGCTGGACACATTTGCTTAGAGACATCTTTGGCTTGTTAAGGGCCACAAGAGGACTGGAAATTGCAGGTGAAAAGTGGAAGAGGGGTAGGGATCCTGCTGAGCTTAAGGCACTGAATACAGTCGAGTGTTCAGATACACACAACTCAGTAACAGTGCAAGAGAGCCAAGATTATGGGCTACAACAGCAGTGACTTCTGTCTAAGATGGCAAATGGATTTAAAGAGGAAAAAAAAATAATCTGCTTCTTTTTCTCAGTCTACAGTCAGGCATGTGGGAGCTGCATTTGACAGAACGACACCAGTGCAAGAACAGTGAGAACAGCAAAAAGCATCCTGTATTCCTCTGCAAATCCTGTATTCCTCTGCAAATTCTGTATTCCTCTGCAAATCCTATATTCCTCTGCAAATTCCGGGATTTCCACACGAGGGAGCTTCTGACCCACGAAGCTCGCAGGGCGCTTACCCCCGGGAAAGGCGGCAGCAGTGGTTCCCTGAGAGCTCCCAATTCACGCAGCCTGATTGCACTGCTACGAGTCACAGCGAGAGCCAGAAGTGAAACGGTTAACAGATAATGATGATTGTCAGAGCTTGTTAACCACAATTATTTTCAAGACATATGTAAATCTGTATAAATACCTAAGTGTGGTATATAATCTAAAACATACTGTTTAAATCTATAAGCATTCCTGAGTTAATTTCACTATGGGAACGTTAGTTGCAACTTCCTGACTTCACTGTGTTTGAATTCATATCCATGAACATTAATTTAAAATTAGTCTAAATATTTGTTGAGAAGTAATCACCTGATAAATTTAGCTCTTTTTCATTTTTATGAATTATTCATTATCTCCTCTCTTTCCGTTGATGTGTTGGTTGTTTTCAAGAATTGAATTACTGGTTGACACAAAAAAAAAAAAAAAAACAACAAAAAAAACCCCCAAAAAAACCCAAATTAAAAAAAAAAACCACCAACAACAAATATTCCAGCATTTCTAGTGATTTGTAAAATGTTCCCCTTAGAAACTCCTGACTGGTGACTATGGAAGCAATTGGGTTTGCCGCCAATATTTTATGCTACTGGTTTGCTTCTTGAAGGGAGATTTTCAGAGGTATAAGCAAGTTCATACACCAAATAATTTGCAACAACGGCAAAAAAATCTGTTTATGTCTTGCATCTATATCATTCCTACAAAGGAAGCTTGTATTAGCAAAAGTTGCTGGAACTGTTTGGGAACACTGATGAGGTGTGGTTGCAGAAATGAATAACCATGTGAAACTGCTGAACTGGGAAAAGCTCCTTCTGCCCAGTCATCATAGAAAATACCTGAGCTTGCCAAAGGAAAAGAATAATTCTATTCCAGGATGGCCTCAGGCAAGTCTGAATGAGAAATTATCAACCACCAGATATTACAAAGAGGAACAAACCTTTTCAGGAAAGCCTTGAGCAGATGGCAGCAAAGATCCTTAACCCTAGCTGGTACAAAGGGAAGTGACTGGAGAGCCTCTAGCACCCAGAGGACCATTGCTCAAACTTCATCTATGGCCTGCCTTCAGTGCAAATAGTGGAAGACCAGATTTTCAGAATAGAACCTACATTCCCAAGTCTAGGGCTGGAAGCCTAATTTCTGGCTGCTACTCATTAAAACAAATTTTGTCACAAAATTAATTTACTAGCAAACGTAACTTCCATTCTTCCAACTCACTGAAACAGATAACATCTTCAACTTCCCATCGGGAATGTCCTTATATTTGTTACTTTCAAATCAGTTTGCTACTATTAATTAAATAACAAATCAGAAAATTACTTCTAAAATTATAAAAAAGCAAAACCCCCAGAACACACCCTCATGTGGTTAGAAACTGGCACCAGCACTTGCAAAACATCAAAGGCTTCTCTAAACTTAGACTTTCATCAGTGATGCTGCAAGCCTTCATCTAATCTTTCATGATTTCCCATGCAGGAACATCAAAAGAGAAAGAAGAGAATAGCACTGTTCCAAAGCAACAGTGCTCTGTGTGAAAAGTATGTGTTTAGCTATAACACATTAAAAATATAAGTGGGAAATTATTATTTACATGAGACATATTTTAATAAATATCATCATTAGCTCCCTGTCTTTTCCTATAAGGAACAAGGATTTTTGCAGTTCAAAATCATGTCCAAAGCTCAAGCGATTTCTGGAAGAAAATGAAAAAGAATTAGAAATGTATAAGCCTTCAAAGCAAGAAGATCAATTTATGTTCGTTTTTACCTACTGAAACACATTCTGCATATTTCATTGTTTCTGTCATCTTGTTATAATCCATCCAAAGAGTTTTCAAAGAACATTAAGTCCTACAAATAAACAAATTATGCATTAGATATGGAAGGCACAAAAATGCAAAAATTACCATCAAAAGTCTTACTTGCAGGCTTTTGTTACATCAAGTATTTATATTAGTCAATCACTTTTCATCGCTGCCACTGAGAAACAGTTTTGGAGGGGGGAATCTGAAAATCTCAACTGTCATTTCTATCCTACTAAAAGCAAAATTTCTGAATTGTTGGAATTTTAAAGCAAACACTTTTCAGTGAATAGTTTAGGTAGTATTATAATTTTGGTTTGTAGTCTGTGATGTAAGTATCACAGATGATTTTGAAACCATTTCATTTTAATACAATTATGTTGGCAAAAGAGCTACACAGCAAATATAAATTTTTAATTCTAGAAAACATGCATCTAACTTCATATTTACCCTAGCACTGAGTATTCTCCTTCTCATATAGTTCTTATGGTTATCTTCACAAGAGAATTTTTGTAGGAATTTTCATGCAACCTGAAGGTCTTGCATACAACACTCAACAGAACTGTTGAATTGGTTTGAAATTACCATTAAAAACAACATAATCTTTTTTTTTGGTTCATACACTTGTTCAAACACAGTAAGGGGTTTGGGGGAGTTTAGTAGGTTTGAAACGTATGCTGAGATTTGATTCTTCCATACAAAGTATTGAACTGCATGTGTAATACTATTTAAACAGTTTAACAAACAAAAATTTAAGAACATTAAAAAAAAAAGCAGACATAAAAATTAAAATGTTTTAGTTATTTTATCTTATAGGTACTGGATTTGGTTTTCCAACACACTCGCATTTTTGAAGTTCTCAGCTGACAGCAAGGGCCCCTCTGGCCCTGGTCTGCACATCTCCATAGGTCTGCCTGTCCACCTTGCACACTTACAATGAGGAAACAAGCACCAATCATGACTGCCTTGATCCTCACGTCAAGATCCACAGGGACCTGGATCCCAAAGTTGGCGGTGTTGGTGAAGACGTTGTTGACAAATCCAGACCAATACTTGGAAATTTTGCCGATCGTTGTCATCTCATCGAGAGCTTTTACCTGCACAAAGGAAAAACAGGAACAGACATAAATGTAAACAAATCAAGCGCACACTGATGACATCTCCACAGAATTAATGACTGTGTCCTGACATGCTGAGTATGCTATAGTTGTCAGGTTCTCCTTTTATTGTTATTGCTGCGATGTTCTATTAGTGTCAAATTTCCCTTTACGAGTGGCACGCAAGAAAGGGTCTCAAGTTTGGAAACATCAGCATCTTTAGAGCGGACAAAAAGTGGGAGAAAGCAATCTTGAAAGTTTATGCCAGTTTTGCCTTTCTTTCACAGAGTTGAGGGGGTTTTTCCTCTCTCCTGTTTTTTATATTTTCCAAGCATTACTGCTGTGGACCACTGTCCTCTCAGGGACAGGCATGTTCTCAATTATGCAGCCATTTGCACGTTTCTTACAGTATACTGAGATTTCAGACAATACCCACTGGAGTCTTCTAATTTGGCTAATGAGTTGATAAGTTGATAAACCCGAAAATTCCTTTATGATTCTTAACTAAAGCAAAGCACTTTGTTCATCAGAACACTCTGTTCAGATCTTCTTCAAGTCTCTCCCATTCTCCCTCTCACCTGAGAAATTTATTCAAAGTAGTTAAACTTTTAAATTGTTAACACTTGTACAAAACATACCTCGAAGTCAACATCTTCAAAACAGCCACAGGTTGCACATGGGCCAATTATTTTTAGCACATCTTCTTTACTTTCATTCTGTATGGTGAACTTTGGCAGAAAAGGGTCCCAGTTCTGTACAACATACCCAGCTACTGTACCTGGTGGGGACTGAACTTCTAACTAGCAAACAAAGAAAACAAAAAAATGTTTTAGCTGATTTTATATTAATATATTTTTCCATGATAGTGTATTGCTTATATAATGACAAGATATTTATCTACTGAATACAGTAACATATCATTTCACCAAACATGGAACTGGATATTGCAGAACTGTCTAACAGTGTTGTTAAATACAGTGGACAATATGAAACTCGAAAGCTGCACCAGAAACCAACACCTTACATACAATAGAAGACTTTATAAAAGCTATAAACTGTGAAAAAAAAACTATTGTATTCAGGCAGTATCATACAAGCTTATTTAAAGTAGCTGTACTACCAAAGGACCTTTTCTTTAAAACTGACAAGGATAAGTGCGAAGAAGGTAAGTGGATGAGCTAACCTGTAAACTATTTTCATAGCACAAGAAAGATGTCTGAACAAAGGAGAGTCAAAAAATACAGAGGAGAGACCTGATGCTCTATAGGATCCACATTTTTCATTCCAAGCAGCTTACTTCCATGTTCTGCCATTTCCCAGAGATACATGGCCCTCAAGAGACAGATCTTCAGGGGTTCAGCCTCCTCAGAGATCTGCTTCCAAGTCCCAGACCCAGACCCCAGTGGCCTTCACAGAGTTTCCATCCTCCACCCTCCTGGAGTTCAGTGGTGATCTCTGCCTGTGTCAGTGCAAGCAATATCCTGGGGTGTCACTGACTGGAGAGACATCACCAGACACCAAAGCTTTGAGTGGGGTGTCAGCAAAGCCAGGCACCATGGAAGGGAGGCGGCACACTGGGAACAGAACTCGTTCATCAAGAGTTGTGTCCACCCAAAGGGGGCTGTGAATCCCTGAACTGCTCCCTGCCACCCTGGAGGAGCGGCCCAGCGAGATGCTGGGACAGAAGGTGTCTGGGGATCCCCTCACCTCCTGCAGGAAGCAGGGGAAGCAGCAGCTGGTGCACCTGAGGGGCCGGATGACGCGGATCACCTCGCGGCCCGCGTTATCCGCAATGCTGATGGTGAAGGCCCGGAGGGGCGAGCACAGCCTGCGGTCAAAGCAGCCGTTCTCTTCCACTGCAAAGTAAACTCTCTGGCCCAAGGGGTTCTTTATCTCGTATTTGCTCGAGGTCTCTGTGCCAAGTATGGCTAATAAAGCAAAACAAGTAGAATGTTAAAATAATCTTTGTTATTACTTTAGTACAAGTTAGTGTGTATATATATGAGCATTTATTCTAGAAGTCTATGACAAAGATTTTTAAAAAAATGTTTTGAAGTAGTAACACAAAGAAAATATACAGGGAAAAAATAATGCCAGGTCTGTATTTTGAAGTAATTAATTCAGACTTTGATTTGCTGTACACTAAAGTATGTATCACAACAGAGAATTCAGATTCTGAGGTTTTGGTTTGGGCATTTTCTGGCTTTATCATCTGTGAAAAGTAACATCCTGAGACTACTCCACCCCAGTGACAAAGCTTTCACCCAGCAGGTTATTTGAGAATCAGGCCAAAACCATTTTGAATGGGAGAAATACATTCTACAGTATTTTACCGGTAGTAAAGTTTTACAGTATTTAATACTTGTTCATTACTTTGAAACTCTGAGAAACTAAATAATTAGAAAATCTTTTGCTTAATTTTATGTTTTCTGACCTTTGTTTCTCTCTTTGCTTTGTTTCCCATATTATGTTACTTATTGTTAGATAAATTTTTCCATGGATTGGAAAGATGGTCAAACTTTATTAACACTGAGAGGGAAGTGTCTGAGGGAGAGAATTTAGGACTGTTGTAGAGACTACTCACCTCTCAGCGGTTTGCTGCAGAACCGGCAAACAATAAAGTGAGCCTTCCCCACCCTATCACTGCGTAACAACCTGACACAAGGGCAGCAGCAGGGTTCACAGTGCCTTCAGCGGGCTGGGGGAAAGACTTGGATGTCCCCTGGGGACACTCCTGTACCAGCACTGTTAAAGGGTGACAAGGATTGCACCATACCTTCCAGAAGATCCACTTGCTGATGAATAATTATCTGGTCCAGCTGCTTTAAAAAAAAATAAACAAGATGGTGGGTCTTGGATAGGTCTAGGGCTGCCAGTGGTCACATGTCTATTTTTATTGCTCATTTCCCTGTAATTAAGCTTTCTTTCCTTACAGAGGTGCACAGGTTGGGTGCCTGAAGGATATCTCAAATCCCACTTTGGACTCCTCTCTGAAATTATGGCTGAGGAATGCGACATTAGGTGCTGTGGCCATGTAATTCACTCGAACGTTTGAAGAAAAATAATCTTCTCCGGGGAAATAAAGCAGACAACAGCAACAGAAAGCAGAATCTACTCTTGCTCCTGTTGCTCTCTGTGTCAGAGGGGAAGTTCCTCACCCCAAACCCAAGGTTGGGCACCATGGCAGTGCAGGAGTGAATGAGCCTGGGCTCAAGCTCAAAATGTGCAGTGGCCACATCCCAAAGGACCTTGCTGGAGCAGCCCAGCAGGGCAGTCAGGGGATGCCAACGATGGCACATGCCAGCTTTAATGCTCTGATCTCAGGAACTCGAGCCCTGCACCCTGAATCTGGCAAATGGTCATGCCAGAGTACCAGAATGAGCAAAACAACAATGAAACACGGAGCTGGCTGAAAATGTCTTTTACAAATATCTTTGTAACCACGAGCTGGTTACAAATACAGGAGAAAAACTCCTTGCCATGATAGCTTTGCTGTGCTTATCATCCCTCCAACATTATTCTTTCTTAGAGAACAGTTGTTAGCAGCATAAAACCAGTAAGACTTAATTCCAGTTTACCTTTCAGTTTTATGTGACTTTTTATGCCTGTTTTATGTGACAGTTTTAGGCTTTACCTATCTCTTTTCAGTAATTTTTCTGTAAATTCCTGATGAACAAATGCTTGGCCCAGGGTTTTGCTGTTACTCACAGCTGCAGACACAAAGCACACAGCAGCCTTCTGAGACCAGCATGGCACAGCTCTCCAGAGCCTGGATATTTTAAATTTGATAAATCTTGCCCGGTACATATTCAAACTGTTGCAGACATCTGTCACTTCCAGTCAGCTCCTGCAGCTAGTTCAGGCTGGAAAGAGAAGCTGGTAAAAGGAGGAACTTCTTTATCCCTTTCATTAATCTCAGAAATGTGCATGCCAGTAATTGAAATAATAAAAAATATTTAGACGTAAAAATATTTTCCCAAGAATCTCTGCTGTTTGTTGTTTGGGTCTCATGAGAGAGCTCTTGGAGCTCATGGGAAGGGCTCTGCTGATGGAAAGAGAATAAAAAGTTAAAGATGCTAGAGCTATTTTACTATTTTAATATTTATTTTAACATGGATTTCTTTTTCCCATGTAGACTTTCACAGGGAAAAGAAAATTAATGACCCTGAATTGTTAAAAGCTTTGAGTGATTTTGGTCAATTGGTTTACTGTGCACAACGTATAAACAATGTTGAGACAACACAGCAGTACCACTTGCTATCCTTGTTTTGCCTTTCACTGGTTTCTGCAGGGCAGTTATTCTGATGCATTTTTATTGGATTGAGGGAATTCTGCACTTGCATTTGAAAGCACTCAAAGCCCTTTGGCTTAACAAGGGTCTGGTCCCCTTCAGCTCAGATATGTTAAAATTCCTTATACACAGTTAATTCTCAGTATTCAGTTCTGTGGGCATCAAATTTACATCTGATCAGTCTAACCAAGTCTAAACAAAGAAGCTTTCTACAAAAGTAGTTAAACCTGAGTGGTGGCACAACATGCAGTTGAAATACTCAGAAAATTCTTCTGCAAGGTTTCACCTGTCTATTCCTGCTATGGGAAAAAGTTCATTTGATTTTTGTTATGGTCACTGACCTACTCTTCAAGCTATGGCTGTAATCTGGAAGACAGTGATGAAGTTCAGGTAACTTTTTTCTGTAGGAAGTTATTAGAGTGATAGACTTAGAAAGCTGATCAGAATGATTCCTTCACCTGTAAGAGTGATAGACTTAGAAAGCTGATGTGCTTGCTGAGGCAGAAGCAGTTTTTTGCCCTTCTCTGGTGCACCTCAAACAGCTGATCAGAATGATTCCTTCACCTGTACTCACTCTGGGTGTGGAATGTTGCTGGATGGCCTTTACCTACAGGACACACATTTTCCTTTCCTCTCATCCAATCCTTGGGTTGCTATTTAGAATGTCTGTAGGGATCTCTCTGAGACTGACTCAATTTGAATCCTTGTATTAGAGTCAAACATGTCATGGTCTTATTGAGAACTACATTCAACTTTCTCAAATCTAGCCAGTTATCTTGCTCAATCCTGCTGGAGTATGTCATTTCTATTTTATTCTGTATTTATTCACAACCACTCTCTATATAATCTGTCTTCTAGTAACGAAATTCTATAAATTAAGTATGTCTCTTTCCTACAGTCTGTTTACTCTCCTAGGCACTCAGTATGGTTCCCTCTCCAACACTGTTGTTTTTAGTCTACAGATAAAACAGATGGAGTCTTGTTTTAAAGGAGGTTCTCTATTCCCCGTGCACTTCCAGTAGCACCTCTCTGTGCCTGTTTCCAAGAGTCTGGACCCTCTTTTCCCCAATACACACAGCACCAGAATGAAACACAATCTTCTAGAAATCTTCCCAGTAGCATAAATAATTTCCAAGTTCTGCTAGAAACATCTTCATTCAAGCATTTAATTCTGTGAAAATCTCTTAGTCCATGAGGATAAATCCAAATGCATTACCCTTGCAGCTGTGAATCCCACATGCATTCTGCAGGCAGCCCTCTCCCTGCTGGTGAGACCTCCTTTATCCTATCATCCATCCTATTCTCCATCTATCCTCCATCTATCCTGAAGGAGCCCCTTTCATTAGCCACAGGGCCAGTATGGCTCCAGCATCACACACCAAAAGGTTCTGCAGCACATGGGAACTCGAGCTGTGGGACATGCCAGCCAGCAGCACTGCACATACGCTTCCCACTTTTCAGACTGCAGAGAAAACTGAGAATCCTTAGCAAGGGCTGCAGCCCAGGCCAAGAACAGGCATGAATGAGGCCTTCAGTTCCAGCTGTAGCTCTGAGAGTGACCTGCTCTTCTGTTTTAACGTCAGATGCAAAGCTCCTATAAAATGGAGTGATGGTATTTGCTTGCCTACACTGTCTGGGTAAATCTGAGATGTAATTCGTGTTCATACAGGAGCCTGAATATGTAACCTGCCAAGCACTGACTAGCACAATCACTTTTAGACTAAAAAATGCAGCTTCCACGGTCTGTAAGCAAATGCTGGTGTAATTGACAACACACATCATTTTGTGCTCAGGTATCTTGAAATGAAACTCATCACTCCACATGAAAGACTGCTTCTGAAGAGTCTCTCCACTTCATTACTATCTAGGTAACTTAGCTCCAAACATAAAATAAATCCAATTTCTGCTTCTATACAAAACTAGCAGAAATGTGTGCCTAAAATACATATCTTGAGTGAAGTAAACATTTCCCAGCATCACCAAAATGCAAACACAGCAGAGGTGTATCAGAATCATGATCTGACTATGCTGGGGGCCTGCTTCTGTCCCTGCCCATGCCAGGCAGGGCATGTGACACCTTACTCAGCGTGTAAGAGTGGAGCAGAGCTGCAGACCATCAGTGCTCTGAGCTCCAGCAGCTGAGAGATTTCCCAGAGCAAAAGGGACAGCCACATGTTTAGCAGTAGGATGGAGAAGAGTTAAGCATTCATTTTTCTTCCCCACCTATGATCTACTTCTCTGCCTCCATTTTCAAGCATTTTCCTCTCTCTGGCATTAGCATTATCTTCCTCACACAGAGTTAATGCAAGTTTGTAGCCACTCAGACTTATGCTCACCTAATTTCTATAAAATGAATGGCAGCAATGAAGAAAAAGCTTCTTTCTCCTATGTTCCTTATCTCATAGTAAAATCAAACAACAAAAAAGCCTCTCCATCTCAACCTTCCCTGCCCCCGAGAGGAAAAACCCAAACAACCTCATCCTCCAGGGTATCAAAGCAACATAAAAGGAAAACATAACAATTCTAACAATCAGAAAGACTCAGGACCTGGTTCAGGTACTCCAGACCAGGCGGCAAATTATGAGTGTGTGATGTTTGCTTCCAGAGACTTGCTGGTTCAACGGGCGTATTCTGCTGAGGAGTGTCAGAAGAACCAGGGAGGTAATCCTTAAAGATTAGTTTGGCTTGTCCCTGGGACTCTGCAGAAAAAAAAAGAGAAAAAAACCCAGAAATATCAGGACCAAGGAGCAGCTAGGAGCTTCTTGGATCAAAGCTGGAACAATAACATCATTCTGCAGGTGATTGTATCAGTACTTCAGGTCAGGACCCAAAAGGAATCTCCTGATTGTCCCACACATCGAGCACAGGTTATAAAGCTGCCTTTGGACATGCAAAGGGGAATCACTGCAAAGAGGAATCACTGCAGATGAAGTTAAATCAGGAGATGTGGTCTTGGAGGGCACCCGGTCTGCTCTGACAGCTGGTGAGCACAGAGCCTGTGTGGCAAGGCTGGAGCTGGCCTGGACTCACACTCAGGGTGGCCAGAAGCCCTCAGCACAGGTTCGCAGCCCTGCTCCCTGTGAGCTGCCCTGTGTGCCCTGAGCTGCTGAGGGCTGGCTCCCAGCAAGATGCTTCCCAGCATCCTGAGGGCACCCATAATTTCTCTTAATTAGAGATAACCTTCCCAGGGATCTCAGATTCCCCAAGCTGGATATTACAACTCTGATATCAAAGTCTACACAGCCTCTTATAGTGTATTATTCATTATTATCTTAATGAATGGATCGGATATCATTATGCTGGGTTTTCTGGTTTGCTACCACAAGAAGTCCTTTAGGGCACAGTGATGGTGACCTTGGGCAGTGAAGGTAACAAGAGCATTTACTGCCACAGGCACGTGTAAATCCACTCTGCTCCACAGGCACAGGCACCATCTCTACAGCACAGTGACCACCTTAACCACTGGACTGCCAAAAAACTCCTGCTAGTTTTTCCAGGTACATTGTTCCTCAGCCTTCAGCAACACTGGCTCTGCAGGAACCAGGAGCAGCAAACTGAAGCTCTCCCCACCTAAATGGCAAATCCTTGTACTGACCTGAGCCCCTGTGATTTGGCAGGAAAGCAGCCCCCAAACTGATCATTTTTATCTCATCTGTGACAATACTTAGACACAATGGGGTTTGAGGTCCAGAAGGAATTTTGGCTCTAAGTCTGAATCTCTTTTTTGCTATCGTGGATTTAAATGAGATCCTTTAGTATTATTTGAACTTACAGTGAAAGATTCATCGTTCAATCATATTTTGATCTTAATTTGTCTTTGCAGCCACTGCTTTCTTTCAAAGTCTGAGACCACAGGAAGAAGTAACCCCTTTGAATTTGTTGCTGGCTTTTAAAAATGTATAACCAGGTAATAAATATTTTATGTGCTCTTCTGCATCATTTTACCTCACAGGGTTCTGTTACTGCCGTAACTCTTGTTGTTACATGAAATGCCACGAAGTAGCCCAGTGTTAGTGTTATTCTTGAATAATAAAGAGGAAAAAAAGACAACAAATTGCAGTTCTACCTGTCAAATTTTAAGCTATACAAAAAACAAACAGTAAATACATTAAATATTAATGACAATTTGAGCTAGTCTGACACTTTGTCTATTTTCGTGTATGATTCCCATTTCATTACTAGCATGGAGAACCTTAAAAGTTACCATATGATACAGTGAGTAGTCTGTACAAACATAATCTGTAGAGTTGCATATTCCTGAAAGAGGTGAATTGTCAGTTTCTTCATACTAAACACCATATTCCACACCATTCCTATTTAACCATTTCTCCTAACTGATATACAGGAAAAATATGCAGAACCACATTTCTCTTACATGGCTAAAGCTAAACAAATTTTAAAACAAAAAAACTCTATATTGCAAGAGTAAAACAATGCTGCAAAACCTGCTTGCTCCTGTGTACCTTTCAGTGCTCTAATGCAGAATGTCTTGAGTGTTTTGAGGGCAAGAAAGAGGGATAAACATTTGGCAAACATAGTGAGACATTGCTGAAACTCCCTGGGCCAACACGTGCCTCTGCACATGCCTACAGAATGACCTCCATGGAGTTGCACTCAAGAGAAAAAGAGATTTGTATCCTTCTGCTTAGATGAAGCATTTGAAAACCTGGAGAAAATGAATTGTGAAGGCTGCTTAGATCAAATGCTGCACGTTTGCCTATTGCTCTGAGTAATCAATGGCTGCTGCTGAAGTCAGTACGTGACAGACACACCCAGAGAGGAGTAATCTGATTAAATTCAGTTATTCTTCAGTTATTATTCTTCATATGGGGTGTTATCAGCTCTCTGGCCAGTTTTGAATGTGAAAAGCATTTGCTGATGTGGTATTTTCAAAGTGAAATAGGGAAGAAGTTTGCAAAAATAGTGGCGCCCTTGGCTCAGTACCCACTCTTGCCAGGCATTCTGTACCAACAGATTTAAACACCAAGATACCAAGGCTAAATTTTCTGTCTGAATGCAGAGGCTAACATTTCACAATATATTTTGTTCAAATAACATCATACTATAGATTTTAGTCTCCTTAGGAACCTCTTGGATGCTGGATGCTGAAAAATTAAAGGAAGACAAAACAACTGTGCTTTGACTGATGTGGTTTTATCCTGAAACCCTCATTTCATCAGACTGCTGATTGCTGGAAAGGCACAAGCCTGTAGTTTTCTGTAAACACGGTCTAAAAATACAGACTACAGATGCACTTACCTTGAGAGGCCATGAAGCTTCCTGAGTTACCTCTTCAAAGGAAGCCGGGTTAAAAGAAAAGGCTTTTCTTGCTGCAGCAAATAAAACAAGGCTCACAGCAGGCACAGGACTTCAGAGGGTGTCTGTGTCCCGGCTATCGCTGGCGGAGCGCGGCGGGAGCGGCACCGAGCGCTGCGTGGGGGGAGCGCCCCGACCCTGCGCCCGTCCGTGCTGGGGAGAGAGGGAAACGAGTGCAGCCAGCGCTCAGAGACAAAGCTGCACTGTGCCCACTGCCTAAACGAACACATTAGACCTGCTTTATAACGTCTGTGGTTATTCTGGGAATATAAAGATTCCCTATGGTTTTAGCTCAGTGTTTGTGTCTCCACTTCTTCAGGTTATCCAGTAAAGACAGAGGAGCCAATGAAGTTGTGGACAGCTCATCCCTAGAAGTGTTTAAAGCCAGGCTGAATGGAGCTCTGAGCCCCCTGGTCTAGGGAAAGTTGTGCCTGTCCAAGTCAGGGCGTTTGGAACTAGATCCCTTCCAACCCAGGTCACTCTATGATTCCATGATTTCCCTGCAGCTGACCCCACAGCATCTTCCATGCACAGAGCAGGAAAAGCCGTCTTGGATTTCTCACTGTATTCCATCCATGTAACATTAGCCAGAGGATGTCCTCCAAGGGATGCCATGCCTACACCGAGTCCCAGAAAATCATCCTGTACATTCCCATACCACCATGCCCCCCAATATATCCACACAGGGCTCTGCTGATCTCTGTGAGATGTTTAAACTGGATTTGGAGAACTGAAAGAGTCTGGCACTGTTTGTGCTAGACAAGCACTGTCCAAAATTGTGACATATATAATTACCCCCACTGCACTGGGAGGAAAAGATGAGGAGAAGAAGGGAGGGTAATGTTGACTTACCAGCTCATATTCCAGCCTTGAGTGCCCAAGCTGCTGTGGAAATCATCAGCAGATGTGAGCTGCAGGCAGCTGTGATGCACGGCTGCAAGAATGGCAGAGCCTATGCACAGAGCCCAGCAGAGCACAGGGAGGTGCTGGGGACCATTTCCTGTCCTCTTTGCCACTGCAAGTTGCACTGGTTTGAATCTGTCTGAAGTATGGTTGAGAAGATTAAATTCCACAGTTTACAGCTCAGGAAGATGCTGATGAGGATTCTCTGAAGGAAGAATACAGAAAACCCATCCCAAAAAAAGCCCAAATTATACAGAAGCTGATTTTTATAGACTAAAGTAGCAAATGCAAGAGCCTCAGATCTACTTATGGATTTGGCTACATGAAATTTCCCAGGAGTTTTTCATTTCCTGCTTGAGAACTCCCTGGGTGCAGTGGCAAGCACAGTCCAGCCCAGGAGCCAGATGTGACAGAGACAAAGATTTTGGTGACTGAAAAATGGGCACTGAACAAATCCTTCTGGATTAGGAGGAAGTTTGACATAACTGGAAATAAAAATTAAGAATGACCAGAAGTTTTTGCTTCCTTTCTCCCTGTCAATGATGGGCTTCATTGGAGCAGAGGCTCTAACCCAGAGAACAGACACAAAGCCTAAAAAACCAAGAAAAAGTACAGAGAAAGCTCTGGATAAATATAGTAAACCTATCTTTTAAAACAATAGCTGAGAATTCAAATGAGATGGCATTCAATTATCTCTAAAAAATTAATAAAGATTTATTTTACCTCCCAGAAAATTACAGGGCAAAAAAAGTCCCAGTAACTCTGTCACTGCATAAAACAATCATAATACATTAAGAAAAGTGCCTCAAACAGAAAAAACACATTTAAAAAAATATATGCTGAAAGAAGAAGTTTAAAAAGCATTTTTTGAGAAGTCCAAGTGATTCATTTGCTGACCCAGGCTCTGCCCAAGAGCTGCCCTGGCAGCACAGGCAGCCTCCCCTCCCTGCAGGAGCCAGGTTTCATTTTCCTGCTGCTCATGAAATAAACATTTTCCTGAAATAGTTCTGCCCCAAAGAACTAATTTTTATGACATTATTTGCAAAATTACAGTAAATAGGTAACAGAAAGAAATACAACTTGGCTTTAAGTACATTTTGTGGGTTTTTTTCTTTTTTTTTCACAAATTTTCACAAATTTTACAAAGTCCCCTTTTATCCCATTCCTGTTGTTTTATTCCAAAGGAATAATTTCATATATCAGTAGATTTCTGAAGGATTTGCAAACAATAGTCTTGCACCAGCATAAGCCCTTACAAGTAAAACCACATATTTAAAAATTTAATCTGAATTTTTGGTGTTTTCTTTCTTTTCAATAAATACTCATATATTGATCCAAATAGGTTGCTGCCATGATTAGAAGTATTCTCACTAAGACATCAGGTACATAAGACTTTACCATATTTATTCAGACACAAAGACAGCCATTCTCTGGCGCCCTTTAGATATGCACAGGTGGAACTCAAGAAATGAGGATAAACATTTAAAGAACTGTGTACTGCTACTTCTCACCATATTTTAGGGCCTTCAGGAAGCAGAGCAGCAGCACCCAAAGGAGAATTTCACCAAGACACTGAACTGGCTGCCTCTGCCTCTTGAAGAAGGCCCAGGAGAGCCAAATCACTGCCTGCATTGGCTCCACCAGTCAGAGTCTCAGCAGTGAAACAGAGTACACTGCCTTCCTCTGTGTGAATGCACTGCGCATCTGAAACACATTCACAGCTATTAAAAAAAATAAAGAAGAAGAAATTAAGTCATACATTCCT
>NW_005054465.1:264484-367271 GCF_000277835.1 Geospiza fortis
CCTGCTACCTCTAAAACATTCTTGTTCCATCCCATACTGTAAAGCTGATAAAAATTGATGGGCAAAATCCTTAGAAGGCACAAGTTAGCATGGATCCATCAAAATCAATGAGCCTATCTAGATCACGGCAAGCAGTGCTTGGCTGGAGGAGTTTACACATCTAAGACCTTCCTTTTTTCCTCAAAGAAAAATTGCATCTTTTCTGTAACTACCAGTTCCACGAAGGCCCAGAGATCCATCCCTGCTGAGCTGAGGTACAAGCACCACTGCAGTTAATGGTTATTACATAAATTACTGCAGCCTGCAGGAACCACATCCATGGACTGAGACATCCTTGTCCTCAGCACAGAAGCAGAACACAGATTTTCCTCCAGAAAGCATGTAGTAACAGCCAACCAGGGGGATCAAGAGAGCAAAATGTCGCATGGCTCAGCACAGGTGCCATTTCTCTGGAGCCTGATCACTCTTCCATTTTCTACAGGCACCACAGGAGGAGCATGGCAATGGTTTCACAAAAACACCTTCACAAGAGAAAACCAGGAGACAGTAACAAATTTCAGAGTATTAGGAAAAGCTGTTTGATTTCTTGTCCTGCTCCCTGCTGTTCAGAAAACTGCTCTGTGAACCTGGTGTGAGGTGTTTGTCCCTGTACTCAGCAGGAGAAGATGGCACTCCCCTTTCCCCTCTGTACCACTACAGACTCCTCCAGGCAAGAAGGAGAAGAAGAAATTTCCTCTCAATCTCCATAAGTTCAGGCAAGAGAGCTCAGCCCCTGCCCACCTGCCCTTCCTGAGCCCCAGGGATGCCCTGTGCTGTGCAGAACAGGCTGAGAGCAGCACACAGCACCAGGACAGGCTGAGAGCAGCCCACAGCACCAGCACAGGCTGAGAGCAGCACACGGGCACCAGCACAGGCTGGGAGCAGCACACGGGCACCAGCACAGGCTGGGAGCAGCACACGGGCACCAGCACAGGCTGGGAGCAGCACACGGGCACCAGCACAGGCTGGGAGCAGCACACGGGCACCAGCACAGGCTGGGAGCAGCACACGGGCACCAGCACAGGCTGGGAGCAGCACACGGGCACCAGCACAGGCTGGGAGCAGCACACGGGCACCAGCACAGGCTGGGAGCAGCACACGGGCACCAGCACAGGCTGGGAGCAGCACACGGGCACCAGCACAGGCTGGGAGCAGCACACGGGCACCAGCACAGGCTGGGAGCAGCACACGGGCACCAGCACAGGCTGGGAGCAGCACACGGGCACCAGCACAGGCTGGGAGCAGCACACGGGCACCAGCACAGGCTGGGAGCAGCACACGGGCACCAGCACAGGCTGGGAGCAGCACACGGGCACCAGCACAGGCTGGGAGCAGCACACGGGCACCAGCACAGGCTGGGAGCAGCACACGGGCACCAGCACAGGCTGGGAGCAGCACACGGGCACCAGCACAGGCTGGGAGCAGCACACGGGCACCAGCACAGGCTGGGAGCAGCACACGGGCACCAGCACAGGCTGGGAGCAGCACACGGGCACCAGCACAGGCTGGGAGCAGCACACGGGCACCAGCACAGGCTGGGAGCAGCACACGGGCACCAGCACAGGCTGGGAGCAGCACACGGGCACCAGCACAGGCTGGGAGCAGCACACGGGCACCAGCACAGGCTGGGAGCAGCACACGGGCACCAGCACAGGCTGGGAGCAGCACACGGGCACCAGCACAGGCTGGGAGCAGCACACGGGCACCAGCACAGGCTGGGAGCAGCACACGGGCACCAGCACAGGCTGGGAGCAGCACACGGGCACCAGCACAGGCTGGGAGCAGCACACGGGCACCAGCACAGGCTGGGAGCAGCACACGGGCACCAGCACAGGCTGAGAGCAGCACACAGCACCAGGACACGCACCTGAGCATCACGAGGCAGAGCCTGAGCTTCCCTGCTGCCTAAGAGGGGTCATCACCAATCACTGTTCACATTCTAGATTTCCCTTCCTCAAATATCCACTGTGACCAGCATTAAAATGCATTGTTATTGCCATTTTTTAAAATAGGAGATATTATAGCTCTCTTTCTTCCCTTTCTTGCCTTCCCTTTAGCACAGGGAGAAATGCTGAGAGCAATCATAACTATCAGACTGTGACCCTGTGCAATTACAAGCCCCAAGTTAGATTATTTCACCAAGTATTGCTTTCTGCACTGGAGAGAAGAAAAAAAAACCCCAAACAATTTCTTAAATCAGCCAGCACTTAGTAGGGTTCTCACCTTGAACTTTGGTTTGTGAGGCGTCTTGCTCGAGCGGGTGCCTCCAGGAGCTCCTCCCCTGCAAGGACGTCCGCGCAGCGCTGGAATTCCGCAGGCAGCGCCCGGGGCCGCTGCGGAGCCGCCGCCTGGGTAGCACTGCCAGGAGCTGCTACACGAGGGGCCTGTCGGGCACCAACTAACAGCAAAACTAACAGCAATCTGTAAAATAACAGCTCTCCAGCAACCTGATCTTTATTTTGCATTCAACTCCGCTGGGAGAAATGGGATCAAAATAGCAATCTCAGAGTGATTGTGGAAGGGAAGAAACCTTATGGGTGTTTGTGGTTAGAGATGGCACATGGTACTGAATACACATGAGAGATTTTAATGCTACCCCAGCAAGTATTGATGTGGATCAGAAACTAAATACAGCTGTCAGCAAAATGCAACAATCCACTGGAATTCATAAAGCAGCTTCCATACCAAATCCTGACACAGGAAAAAAGAAGGCTTTGGCATGGGGTTTGTCTCTTTGGGGGGGTTGTAGGGAAACAGGGGCGTTTGGTTTTTGTCAGGGTATTTTTTTTTTGGAAGAATATTTCTGTTGCACCGAGTTTTAAAGTTTTTTTAATAGTCACTGAAATCTTGTTCTTATGAAAATACAGCCCTTGAGGGGCTGTAGGCACTGCCAAAGCTCATGCAAGTCTTGGTTTCCTATCAGTTCTGAAACAGCTGCACGAAGTCCAAAAAACTGAATTCATCCCCAGACCCAAGTGCTTCAATTTTAATCACATTAAGCAGGTTTTAGAATTAAAAAAGTAGAGGAAGTGTGGCCATCAAGATTTATGTAAGCAGAAAGTTATTTAAGCAAAAAATAAGGCCAGGAAGGAGCAGCATAAAAGACCTGACTATGTCTTGCACCAAAACCTGTACCAAAACTGACCACTGGTCACAAAGAAATTTCCAAACTGGTCTCTCACTTCTGAGTGATTTTCTTCTAAATAGTGAACACATCTATCCTGAAGTTCTATTTTGCTCCAGATAAATATCCTTTAATATTAATTGGGTTGAGTGTGAGAAAGAATAACTTTCTCTGTGGGAGGAGCACATTGGAGGTCCACTGTTTACTTGATTTGACTGTACACCGGAAACAAACATATTTTAGGATACTTTTCTGCTTACTTTAGTATACTGCCATTAATTTGAGAAGCTGAAATTAATTCCCCTGTTATTATTTTTACTTTTGCCTGAAACCAGCTGCCACATTCAACTGAAATTCACAAAACATCTCAAACTCTGTCAGCTGACTAAACACAAGCAGAACAGTAACAGAACTGCATCCTGCCTGTCCTTAATGCGGGATTGCCTCTGAACACTTTACAGGCTGAAAGCAAACAGCAGACATTCTTCCTGGGAAGTCAGAAGCTTTCACAGGACTAACCATGCTCAGCAGTCCCTAACAATTAGATTTAGTGCTTGTCTCTAATTAAATTTTACACTTTTAAGCCTATGATAAAATGGGATAAAGTGCTCTGTATACACGGGTATATTAGTAAGATTATTTCTGTCATCTAGTACATTGAATGACAGAAGTCTTGGATACAAATTGCAATTAACACTCTTGTCAATGATGGAGAACTTTTTTGCTGGCCTTGAAAATTCATCAAGCAAAATTAGAAGACTGGTGCTTTGCTGTAGAAGAAAAACTAGTTCTCTCACAATTACCCCTCCTTTTCCCTCTCTTCTCTGAAACAGCTAAATTGGAAGCAAGAGTAGTGAAATGCCAGAGTATCAGAAAACACTGAGAATATGTCAGGTGCTTTCCCTTCAGTAAAAAATGTAAAAAACTTTGAAATTGAGGTTGGTACCCACCAACAGTTGGTCAGCAGTGTGAGCTCCTGCCTAGGCAGGTCCAGCTGAGGTCTGGTCAGCCCCAGAGCTGCACCAAGAGCACAGCAGAGCAGCAGCCAACCTGCACCAAGAGGAGACCCCCAGGACCCCCCGTGCTCAGGAGCTCTGGGCTGTGCCTCTCAGGTGGCTCTGCAGCCAAACCCCACTGGCAGCTTGTGGTGGGCTCCTGGAGCACAGTCTGGTGCCGCCAGCAGGGATCAGTCTGCACAGCCCAGGACTGAGCCAAAACTCCCAAGCACAGCAGGTGAGGGTGACCAGGACTCCCCTAAAACACTCTGTGAACTGAATCACCAGCATGCACACACCCAGCCCAGCACAGGATCTGCTGCCACATCCCACCGTGCCTCCAGCAAACACTTTCCATTCAAGGCGCAGTGCAGATTTTTAGCAGCCATTCCAATGGCTCATTTTGCTAGTTCCATCCCTGGAAAACATAAGCCAGCATTGCCAGGTGACTCTAGCAAGCTGCTGGGGTGACTGCTCACAGCTCACACAGAGCAGCTCAGACCTGGTGATGATCCAAAGCTGAACAGTTCTGTGCTCACTGAGAGCACAGGAGGGGATCAGTCCTGACACTCACGTGCAGGCCACATTCTAAGATTTTTGGAAATCCAAGCTATTCCAAGATTATTCATTGATCTTCTCCACATTTTCAGAAAACCACCATTCAATATTCTGATTCTAAATTCAAACTAAATAAAACATTTTTTTTACTTTTTGAGGGAAGGAAGACAAGAGAAATAGATAAGACATAAGATTTAATGGCATAATGGTAACTCTATTAGGACAGCAAAATTAATTTCAGTTTCCCTGAGGTATCTTATTTTAATTAACAAATCCATGATCCTGCTCTATTAATTAGCATACTGAAAGAATAATAAGTTTTAGATGAGCTTAGTTCTGATAAAGCTTTTCATCCCCTAAAAAATAACAAAAGGAACTAAGAACCTGAATCCAATTTGTTTTCTTCATTTAGTATCAATGTTTTGCAATTCTACCCAAGAGTACAGCATAACTATGAGTGTTTTCTTTTAATCTGAAAATGTTTTGGTTTTGCATTTACTGCATTTAAGACATTCTATCTACTGAAGGGGTGGTAGTGGCCCACTAAGTAATCCTTGCAGGATTCAGGTAATTTTATTTTTCATATTATTTCCTATTGATAACCAATAGGGGAAACACGTGGAATTTATTACAATCCTTATCTACTGTGGATTTTCCAGAAAAATCATACAATAACAGTTATCCATTAGCATCCCAACTGGGTCAAATAAAATCCTAGGAACTTACCTGGGACACCAAGCTACACAGTAAGAGTTTTGTGCCTCAGTTTGCCAGGACCATTCAGTGGGCACTAAGCAGCCACTTTACTACTGGTCCAATCACCCATTTTTATAGACATGTTCATGCATTAGTCTGCTTAAAGCAGATCTGGAAACCTGATTCTTTTTTCCCATGTTTTATATTGCTCTCTTCCTGTATCACAGGTCAATTACTGGCAAAATTAAAAAAAAAAAAAAAAACCCGAACCACAACAAGTTTTTCCATTTGCTCTTGATCCCAAAAGCAACAAATTTGTACTTTGGTTCCTGCAAATCACTTTGCAGATTGCCTGTTACCCAAATTAAAAGAGAAGAGGCAAATGTTAGCAAATCACCAGTGTGATTAGGTAAGCAAAGAAACCTAAGGAGAAAACTTGTGCATACATGAAAATGTAGAGATGCTCAGAACTTCAGAACTGCTTGTCCTGCAAAGACAGGCTGCTTCTTTGACCCAGCACCATCTGTAAAACAAATGAGAGCAAAGTGAACACCGGGAGGTTGTGCGTGCACAATTTTTCTAATGAGTATGTCTTGACAGCATTTTGCTTTCAAACTCCCAGGTTGAATCTTTTCAATGCTTTACAGAAGTACAGAAGCCAAAACAGTTACAGTGTAACAGAAAGACAATTACTAAGAATAGAGTTTGTAGAAATGGGTGAACAGCTTGAAGGTATGTGCTGTAATGGAAAAGCCGCGTGACCTTCCCTGGCACGGGTGCCAGCCCATGGCTGCACAGTTCCCCTCTCCTCCAGCACTCACACAGAGGGAATGGCAGGAGCTGCTCTATTCCCATAACAAGATGCTCTGGTAGAAGTTGGTCCTGCTGTCTCCCCATCTCAGCTCCCTCAGGACTGATCAGTTCTGCTGCACATCCCACGAGATGCCAAAGTGACACCCTGGTGCTACCCTGCCTCTGATGTGTGCAGGAAAATGACAGATACTGTCTCAGATATTGTCTCTAAGGACTTTGCCATGGACAGTTCATTGTCATAGACAACAACTTCTTGCAAGGCTGTCTAAATACTTCAGCTTTGTTTGCTTTATTTTCATTTTCATCTCCTTTTCATCACCATGTGGTCCACTGAGGAAGCCTAATTAGCATGTCCCTCTCATATCTTTGTTTTTTCTTCAGGCACCTAATAGCAATTATTGCCTGTGCTTATTTCCTACTGTTTATGTCCCAGGCATGTTAAAGAAGGATGATTGTCAGCAGAATTATTAACATGCCTTATCATCACTTTATTATGCATCTTTTTGAAGGGCTTTGTAATGTGTTTGGCAGTTTACTCAGAAAAATACAGAAGTTTAGAGAAACTTTCCCCTCCACACAAGAAAACAGGGCAGTGCTTTCAGAGATTCATTGCTCTAAAATTTTATCTTCTGAGAAGAATCTGAATCATGGAAGACTGAGACCACAGAAGCAGGGAATATCCTTATTTCATATTTTGTGTTTTTTAATTAGGGTTTCAATATCTCAGGATTGATATTTCTGCTGTAGTGGGGACTGGCAGAGATAGATTTTTTTAAAGTAATTTTTCATTAATGGGAGTATTAAATTAATGGTTAATAATAGACTAAATAACATCTTAATTAGCCTGTGTTTGCCAGCTCTTATACTTCTTGAGTATCAGGTAATACAGAACCAGATACAGAACTCCCAGTCCCAGATTTGTTCAAAAGAATCCCCCTCCTGCTAAACACACACACACCATTTTTATGTAGTAATTATACTATTTTACTCTGATACTTACAGTTTGAATACAGCAGAAAGCCAGGGAGAGACTTGGCATGTCAAAACCAAAAATGTATTAATTATAGCAGCAAGAAATTAGAATAATGAAATACTGGAAGAAATTCTACTCTTGTTTATTGCAGCACAATAGTTTGTTCTGGTGACTAGTATATGAGTGTGCCATATATATATATATACACATATATATATATATACACACAGAACTATACATTACATTTTATGATATATATATATACACACACAGAACTATACGTTACATTTTATGAACTCCAACATTTGGTTAATGGTTACTAAATCTGGCATTTACAGAGACATTAGGAGAGATGGTATTTATTTGCAATTTTATTTCCCTCAGAGTGAAACATGGAATCTATACAGCTGTACAATGAAGATGATTAGAATTGCCAGAAATGAAGGCCTCCTGGGAAAAAAAAATATCAGTAGCATAGTTTAACTACATGAACCATAATTGCATTATTAGCTCTGCTGTGCTCTGCCACAGGAAAGCTAATGACATGATTCTGAAGAAGCTTTATAGATTATGGAAAACTATATAACCTCTTGCTCTCCCATTGACAACACAACTCATTTGAGATCCCTTGTCATTAAGGGAAGGAAAACTGTCTCATTTTTCACAAACCCTGTGAATATGTCTTTTCATGGATTTTAAACTTTAACTGTATATATGCCCATGGATCAGTAGCTGAAATAACAAATAACCACTTGTACAACCTTAGTCATGGCAATTTTAGCTATGAAATGTATTTTCAGTCCCAGTCCAACACATAAATGACTGTTGCAGAAGGAGTGAGGAAGAGGCATTCCCTGCTCCAGGTATGGACTTGGCAGCACCTGGAAGGTAGCAAGAGGATCATTATCATAATAATTACTATATTATATTATTATGTATTATTATTATCATCATGTAATCATAAACTGACAGCAAAAAGAATTGTCTGTGGCTTTTCAGAGTTCTAATTGTACTTACTGTTTAACCAGTCTACATACAGTTTACTAGCAGGTGTCCATCTTAAAAGCAGAAGACCAAAATAATTTTCATTATGTTCTGACAATATACAACAGTTATTGCCAGTGAGTGACTCCCACTTTGTCCTTCCCAGCCCCCAGGTTGCAAAGACATAAATATATGATAACCATGACTTTTTCAGTAATTACTGAAATAGAAATGTGTAATCAAGGTTATTAAGTCTTGAAACACAAAAAGATCCAAGACACACTCTTCAAACACTGGGAGACATCTCCTCCATCACATGACACAAAACCAACTTGCTGGAATGTTTCACTTGAACACAGTTGCTCCACGAATCCTTGGAGAACTGCAACAACCCTCAGGGATTTTCCTCAGGGATTTTTTTCTCACTTTATGTGTGCACTGATAGGCACCTGTGGCTCTCCCCCGAGTTCTCCACCATACAAGGATCAGCCATTCCTTTTTTCTCTGGGAAGGCTTAAAAGTGAATTTGTGAGCTCTGTGGGAACTGAAAAAGAACCAGCCGTGGGGATTTTCCCAATCCACAGCTCAAAGGTGGGCATAATTCATTTAGTCCAGTTTAGGTTGGATCACTGCACCCTCCAGGGCAGGGCAGCCCAGCTGGGCACTGAGAGCTGGATGAATATAACAGCCCTCACCCCACAGGGCTTGGACGGGCAGGTTCGCTCCTCTGCTGGCTCTGGGGCGCTGCTCCTCCCTCACTGGCACCAGAGAGGGAGCGAGGGCACAAGAGGCAAGGCTTGCCTTTCCACGGGACATGGGCTAGCAGGGTGAAAAACGAGCACGAATTTACCAGCAAAGTGTCCCGTCATATTTACACATCATCTCCTGCAGAACTCACTGCTGGGGTGATCCCCACGCCGCAAACCTGCTGTGCCCAAGAGAGTAAAGGAAACCCTGCAGCAGGGGAATTCCCGAGGGGACATTCCGTCCGCATCCACAGCGCACGGCGGAGGGGAGCGCCGTGTGCCCTGGCCCTTGTCCGGTGCTGTCCCCGGTTCCCAGCACAGCCCCCGGTCCCCGGCACTGCCCCCGGCGCTGTCCCGCTCCATGTGCGGGAGGATGTTGCCATCCAGCGGCCGTTCCCTCCGTTACAGAGCGCTCCCTCGGCGCCGCCGCTCCCCGGGGCCATTCCCCACCCAGAGCAGAACTCAGCTGCTTCTGCATCACTTCTGATCCCAAGCGCTTTCCGTCTCCGAAAAGGAGGAGGAGATTTAAAGCACCTAAATTAACATTATCTGACCGATTTATTGATAAAATCCAACCAGGTGTTTTTTCCTCTCTAGCTGAGGAGCATAGCATGTAATTCTGATTCTGCTAAGAGAAGGTACGTAGGAAAGCATTGCCCTTAAAGCTGTTGTACATACTGCCTTACAAACCATAGGGGGCATTATGTTACCATGGTTTGTTCTTCTCATTTATCAATTTTAAATTATGTTCTACTATTGTCATATTCATCCCGCTGTCAAAATCCCTGTCCTTACACAAATGTAAGAAATAAATGCAGAAAAATATGTTCTGAGTAGTCTGCTGTTTCAAAAGTCCTTTTCAGGACATTCAAAGCATGGGATATGTGTGGTTTTATCTGCAACTTCATTTAGATCAGTTTACATGCTCTGAAACGTGCAGGTTAATCTGTAAAGTGTCATAAATTTGTTACTGAGTGAATGCACAAAGAAAGCAATGGACTAACCTTCAGGAGAGATGAAAAAGGTCATTTAACACTCCTGGGCTCTGCACAGCAAGGAAGTATTCCCTCATTGTTTACTTGAGAGGAAATGCAACTGCAGGCTGCACAAACTAACAGGTCTCTAAACAGTGCCTGCCACCAACCTTTCCCAGTCTGTGCCCAGCTCAGCTCCCACAGCCAGTGCCATGTGTCCACGGAGGGAGGGTGAAGTGTTCATGGCTTCAGGTGCTCCCAAAGCACAATTCATAACCTTTGCATGCTTGCTGCAGTAAGAAGGTTTGAGGGTCCTGTAAACAGCAGAAATAAAGGTAATTTCAAAACTGGTTCATAATTTTTGCTTACAGGAATTATCTTTCAGGCAGCAAGAAGGAAGCCTTTGAAGCATAGAAGTCACTTGATTTAGCCCAAATTTAAGTTAAAAAAAGCAGGCATTAATTAGCAGGCTTTGTGTTGAATCTAAACTTATTTTAAACTTTAGTCTGACAGGAAAAGGTTAATTAAAGAACAGATCCTCATCTTGTTCCCTTTATTAAGAAATATAGAAAAAAAGGGCAGATTTTGTAGATTGTTTTAACAAACAGTATTTAGATCACTTCAGAATAAATACCAACGTCTCAGGGTGAGATTTGATACCCTCTATGGTATCAAGAGATCTTCCCAGTTCCTTGCTCAAATAAAGGCTTGCCAAAACAAAAACCAGAAGTAATGGACAAAACCTAAAGTATTAGATTGTAAAATGGCATCGAGGCTTGGATTTTGCAAGGGAAAAAATGAAATATCAGCCACTATTATTAAGAATCTTTAGGAAATTTCAAGTTTTTAGTATTCATAAATTCACTGCTTATTATAGACTGTGATCCTGAGAAGAAGGATAATATGATGAGAAAGGCAAGAACATTTTGTGGTAAAATGTATTTTTCTGAACCACTAACAATTTGATGCTAAGGTGGTTCTCCAGAACTGCACTCTGTGTTTAATTCTGAAAGAGCTGTCATTGCATCATGGCATCCAGTTTCTCTCCCATTCCTTTCAGCACAGAGATCCCTCAGATGCAGAAAGGAGGCACTGATGCTTCTTGCTCTCACATCTCAGCCACCCAATGCTGCCAAAAGACTTCTGCTGCAGAGAACAAAGCCAGCCGCACCTGTCTAACAGAAACAGTGCCTGAAATCTCTAAGAGAAGGAAGGTGTGGGTGTGCACTGACAGCAGTCACCATGGGCTGGACAGCTCACAGCACAGAACAGTGATGCAGCACTGACCAGGCAGCAGAAGACAACCTCTCATGCAGGAAGGTGCCAGCTCCAGGAGCATGGGGAAAGTGCTGCTTGTGCTGCTCAAAGTGATTGAACAGGGGGAGAGCTCAGTGCTCCTGACACCTACAGAAAAAAAACAGCCAGTGGGGCCATGTGATTTTATATATTAGTAGAATACTTGCCTAATTACAGAGAGCCTGTGGCAGCTGCAGGTGGAGATTTATCTGTAGGTTTCCCATTCCTCTGAATGGAAAGCAGCAGGGGCTGGGCTCTTGGCATCCCATATAATGGCAGACACTTCAAGCAGCCACCATACCCTAGGCCCCCATTTTAATTTTGGGGAAAGGATATGGACTCACCTAGTGCCAGTTTTAGGGCTGTATTCTTTATTTTCAGAGATGTCACAGGACAAAGAGGAGATGAGCAAGGAACTCAGAAGTTCTTAGGACTGTTGGCTATACAGACCTGGTTTCTGGAATTTTCCCTTAAGATGTATTCCCTATTGAGTGTTTTTTACATGAGATGGTAAAAGAGAGCTGTGCCATTTAAAATTCAGGACTCTAAAATACCAGCAAGCGCAAAGACAACTGTTGGTAGTTTGAAATAATAATACATGTCTACAAAAGCCTTCTTTGTTATTTTATTTATGCCTCAATTATATCACTTCTAAAAACACAGTTTGGAAAGAAGGGCAGAGCTCAGTGCATATCCTTTCACCTCCCTTCATGCATATGAGTACACAAAATTCACCTCAGGGTCAGAAATCAAATGGTTATTATGGCTTCAGAAGGAACATCACACATGCCGTGCTCTGTGGTATCTCACAATACAGTCTCTTCATCTCCTCAGTTACCATCCACTCTTTATTAATAAGCAGTGAGCTCAAACAGAACAAAGCTTTAATCCTATACTTCTTTTGAGCAGGATGGTGTGCTATCCTCACTCGTTACAGCCTTCTCTTAGTGGTATGCACATACCATACACTTACAGTGATATTTACTTTCTTTTCATTTCCATTTAAGAGTATATTTTTCCACATCTTCCCCAGTGCATTTTAATCACTTGTTGAGCAATGCTATCACAGTCTGACTGCCTTGGTCTTACCATGCTTGGTGAGCTGCCAGAGCTTCCAGCAATAACAAAAGCCAGTTGCAGCCGTTCCTATTATTCTGGCTGCCACTAGGAAAAGCTGGCAGACTCACGTTGTCACTTTTGCAGCTGGGTGGCATTTATGAGGTGTGTTTCATGTTTTCACAGCATTAGTTTGCATCGCAGAAAAGCACAAAACTTTAATTTTAATTGGAATGATCATAGGTATCATTCTTGCCACTGTATATTACGTTAAGTTAATGAACTCAGGGAGATCCACTTGAACACATCATTGCCATCAGCCCAATTCATTACAAACCTTATGCCTCATTTACATGGGTGCCAGGGTTATTTTACTGGGGATGGGGAATATCCACTGTTAGCAGCTCAACTTTTTTTCTCCCACTCACAAATTATTACTTCTGACAGTCTGAGGTGACAGGGGAACCAAAGAAGCATAAAAAGAATATACAGTACCCTAAATCAGTGCTGTACAGTCAGGATTGGATGCTGAATATGAAGGAGGCATACAATAAGGTTTTGCAAAAATGTTTTGTTGTTTGTTTTTTGTTTTTGTAGTGTGGGGTGGGAAGGCTTGCTTGGTTTTGGTTTTCTAATCCTTTTACTTGTATATTTGTCATAGGAGAGTGAGGCAGCTTTTCCTACCATTCAACAGGACTCTGCAATTGTGCTTTCCAGCAGACTCCATGCACAGGAGGGAGGGCTCCTACCTTGCAGCTTTTGGTTCTTGTTTCCCTGCCCCCATTCTCCTTTAAAGCTCATCTTGATTTAAAAAGAAAACAATCACAGCTGGTTTAGAGTTAAAATTAGCTTGAAGGAAAATGGAGCATCTCAAAAAGAAAAAAGGAAAAACCACAGAAAAGTCATGCTCCCTACAGCTTTGTCTGAGCAATCCCTTCTGGGAGTTGACTTAGGAACTCTCCCATCTCATTTTACTCTTGTGCCATATATAGGAAGCTACTTGTGAATGAGAACACACCTGTGTATTTTTATTTACTGTAGCTGAGACTGTTACTGCTTTAGAGCTTGGTGTAAGGCCTTTCCAGGGACAGGAGCAATGCTCCTTCTCTACCTGCTGCTTTTCCTTGGAGTTGTCAATCAGTCCACTAGAAACTGTTTGCTCTTGCATAACTCATTTCTTCACTTCATGCATTTTTCTTTTTTTATATGAAGCCAGAAAACAGCAAAGATTGTGTAGCTTTCATAATTTTTGCACATGCTTGTTAAAAGTGAGCATTTAAAAAATACAACTGTGGAGGAACTCAAAGCTCCAAGGGCAAATTTTTTGAAAGAGCAGTTCCAGGGAAGCATGCACAAAGTACAAAAAACTCGAATTTCAAGGTCTCTTTCATCAGAAAGCCTGACTCAAGCCCATGGTGTGACAGAATTAGCAGGTAGCCCATGCAGTACTCCTTAGTAAGCCTGTCTGGGAATGATGAGTAGAACATACAGACCTGATGACAGCATGCATCCAGTAAATAGCTCATGTTAACTAAAGCTGGCAACTGCAAATCAGCCAAAGAATATTTTGTTCCCAAAACCAAGAATTTTCCTTCTAGTTTAGTCAACTCAGCCATTGTCTTCTGATTTGCTCACAGCCACATGATATCACTTTCTCCTCATTAGCCATTAATACATTAAAAATGGGCAGTTGTAATTAAGATCATCAAAATTCCCATTACAATATGGATCACATCTCTCTGTTCTGAGGATGAACAAACTGCAAAACCCAGAAGCATTAAGAGACCTCAAGCTCTTATCTCAACTCCCAAGCTTTATGAAAGCTGCAAAATTTGTCATGGGAGAAAATCATAATCTCTGGTGGAAAGCAGTGCAGCCTGTAACACAGCAGTGTTGAGAGCACAGATCTGTGCCCATGCAGGAGGTGAGTGCTGTACAGAACCCTGAGATATGAGAATGAACACCAGAGACACTGTGCCAATACCCAAATCTCAGCTGCTGTCAAGCGCTCAGTCATCCTGAAGGGGACTCAGGCAATCTCTAAGGATAGAGATTTCAGCAGATTTTGACTTCTGCTGATCTTACCAGAGAGGCAACACCAGCGTTTATTTCTCAAAAATTTCTTATCTGCCCATTCTTGCCCCCTTTGCAATTTTTCTACAATGAGAAGATGAGAGAGAATATTACTTGGCTGTAAGAGAGTGGGTGGATAAGAGTAAAAAAAATATTAAAATGGATGATGTGAATAATTAAAACCACTTTTCTATCTCCTGAAGGAACAGAAAGCAGCAAGATGAAAGTGAAGTCGCTTGTTTTATGAGTCGCCTGGCCAATCAATACCATCCGTCAGCAGCAACTGTATAAACACATCCCCTGAGCAGAGCCTTTGTAGAGCCACCTGCACCCTGATCCACACTGAACCTCAGTGACATTTCAAACATTCTCACGAGAAGTTTTCTGCAGCCAGTGAGCACAACATACTGTGGGCTGAGCAAATTACTGGAACATATGCACTGGTAGTTTAGGATTTTCAAGCAGGGATTTGAGTTGTTGGGAGTTTTTCTAACCAGTGCTGCTTTTGAACATTTGAAACCCCATATTCACTTCCATGCACGTCCCAAACAGATTTGGCAAAACTTCTGCACACTTTGCAGCTTGACTCACAAGTGCCAAAATTCCCCAACCACTGTAAATCAGTTTAGCAGCAGTGAACTCAATGGAGAGAGGTGAATTCAATCTAGCTGAGGATTTAGCTATTGAATTTTACAGTCAAAAAAAAAAAAAAAAAAGCATCTTGAGCAGTTATTTATTATTGGGCTATCAGGTTTATTTGGTTTTTGCAATGTTTGACAGAATCATAGGAGTGAATTGTCACTGCAGTAAGCAGGGGGTTATACATACAATTCTCATTAACAGTAGTATTTTTCTGGGGATTTTGCAATGCCAATGCCACCTAATCATTCCTAGATTTCATGCTTCTGCATGCACAAAGCAGAAGGAATAGGACTTAAGGAAAGTGAAGTGAAATTACTATGCCAAAAAAAAATCCCATTGTGATTTCATTACTGAACTTGACAATACCCAAGCAATGTGAACCATGATGCTTAACAACATTTTACACTGAATTCAAGGCAGTCATTACCTTAACCAGTCTGCTCTCAGTCTCCACGTTTGCTCTATGGGATGTTTCCTAAATACAGAGTTTAATATAAAAGGTCTATTTTGAAATTCTATTTAAAAGTCCATCTTTACATTAAACTTCTGCCGAAAGAAAACTTATTTATTAAAGATACTATTTACTCTTCTGTTTAGGCCTGAAATCAGTAGGTGGTTTTTGATTTCTTCAATGATCAAAAAACAATAACCCACAACTGCTTTAGTGCATGTGAATAAAGGGAAAAATCACATTGCTTTAGTCTCCTCCTCATATTTTTTCCAGGGTGCTATTTAATTTTGTTGCTTCATTCTCAAATGGTGCAGTGGTTGCCGAGAATCAGGGTAATTCAGTGTACAAAGGAAGAACAGAAATGAGAGCTGTGGCAGGAGTGATGTATTTCCTGCCAGCATCTTTACTCTCCTCTCTGCCCAGTCATACACATGGACAGCGGTGCTGCGGATTCACCAACATTTAACTACTTCTTCTTACACAATATTGGAAAATTCCTCACCAAAACTTTTCAGTCAATTGATTCTAAATAGCATTGTCATTGATAGATCCTCAAAATAGGTGTCATTGATAAATCTTCAAAGTAGGTGACATTACAATACCAACAGTGACACTGGGACATAGAGGGGACAGAAACCCAAGGAGAGAACACAGGCACATCTACCAAGCTTTCATGTGAAACTTCCAGTATTTATTTATCTCAGTCATGAGACAGTATTCATTAGTCTGTTCTCTCTCTGCCCTCAAGACTGGGAGAAGGCAAAAAACAAGCACAACCAAACTGTGAAAACATTCAGAATCAATTCCGGCAAAGGAAAAGGGAAAATTTCTTCACCTGCCCTGAAAATAAAATAAGCAACAAAGTATGTATCAAAGTTCTTTAAATGAGATCTGTTACTATGATAGAAACTGCTGTAGTTTCACAAAGCAGACAAAATATTTGATAACACATCTTCTGCTTCCTAAAAAAATGTAGTTTCACTGGAATTGAAATATTCCAAACAAAAGCTTGCACAAAGCAATGTGCAGCACATCCCATATATTTCCATCAGAAATATTAAAGGAGTAAAGGAGGTTGAAGCATAAAGAGCATGACAGAAAATTTGTTTTTCCAGTAAAAGCCAAAGGAATTCATTGTCAATACAGCGAGATTATGAAGCTCCACACAGACTAGTTAGGCAACCCTATGGGCCTTGCCTACACAAAACTTTTAGTGCAGCAACCACCTAATAATTCACTGGTAGATGTGTCAAAAAACAAACAAACAAACCCAAAACAAAACAGCCCTATAGGCAGAATATGTTAAGTCTCCTCATAAATCAGTAATTATCTTTCTCAGTGCACTTCCCAGAACAGAACAGCATTACTGGAAGCAGTGGCTAAGCAAATACCTCACATTCCAGCCTCTTTCTGACCTTACCAAAAGTATAATACAGCATAACCATTTGTTTGCCTTTTTTTTTTTTTTAGATTTGCTTGCAAAAACATTGTGAAAATGGTTTATTCATATTTAGAACAGCTTGTATTTTATCTTGGGAGTCTTTGAGCAGTGGCCATCTCTTTATTTGGGACTTGGTAGTCACCTGTGCCAGCACCCAGCAGCACACATGGAGAGCCTGGATTGTTCTGCTGTGGGGTTGGATGGCAGAAACAGCACTGGCCCCAGAGAAATATTCTCTTGCAAAACCTATTCTTAAGTTTCTACTGCAGAGCTGAGGAGTGCTTAAAATCTTATGTTCTTCTAATGAAATAAAATAGGCATCAGGAAAAAGCACTGAAATATATTTTTAAACCAGAATGAATTCAAAGGTGCTGCTGTCAAGATCATACACCACACAATACAGAAATGTGTCTTAGCTGATCACATCCCACTGTAGTATAAAATAATTTTGAAAAAGCACCTTTTTCTGTCACCTTGTCTGACAAGCTTTATGTATTTTATTTGTATGCAAGTGAATGGCAGTTTATTGTGTCCCAGGGGATGAAGTATTAATGATCATTTGCTCCCTGCTGTGTGGCCTGTCATAATTTTGAAGAAAGACTGACAGAAGTAACAACCAATCAGTCTGGTAATGCTCACCTGACAGTGGCCGCTCAGTCCCTTTTAACCAAGGTCCTTTGCCAAATCCTTAGGTAATTTTCATTTTAAAAACACAATTTTTGATAGCATCTGCCGATTGCTAGATAGGAGCAGACTAAACAAACTGAATATTTCTTTTGTGCAGCTGTCAGACTTCTATCTCAGCAGGTGTTTTCTGGAAAAAAAGACTTCCAATCTGAAAGCCCATTTTGGTCAGCAAGAATCAATCTCTAAAACATTTGGCAATTTGTTATATCAATATCTTAACATGGTGAATTCCTTACAGCATATAAGAATTAAATCCAGTTCTGACAAGTAAATAGAAGGCAGAATTTTTTAAAATGATAGTACAAAGTCAAGTGTCAAAAAATCCCACAGATTTATACAATGTGTTGTCATTCATTTCTCTCTTCTCTGCAATGCTGCCTCCTTCATTTTACCTCGAGGCTTGTGGAAAAACCCAGATAAAGACAGTTGTTACCAACTCTGACATGGAAATAACCCTACATTTTATTAGTCATTTTATATCATACAGCCTCACGGTAGATGCACTCTGAGCTATTAAAAAAAGTTTCAAGGAAATAATTTCTGAGCGTTTGCAGAGAACAGGGTACAGATGATTATGGAGAAAATTAGCAGATGTTGGTATCGACAGGCAGTTGCCATGTCCCCCACAAAAAGAGCTGTGCTCCTTTCCAAGCTACTGCTTTTCATTGCTGTTCACACAGAAACAATATGGAGTCCCAACACCCCTGCAATCTGCCTGAAAGCTGAATACTGATATAACTGATCTTGGTGAAAAACTGCTACTGGGGAGGAGAGAAATTAAAAATGTGTGTGTGTGTGTGTGTCAGTGACAGGTGCACATCAGCTTGAGGCAAACCCTGCCTCCTGGGTGACAGATAGGTTGTGACAAGGTGTGACACAGCTGATGGACCCTACCTGGAGGAAGCAGCATCACCCACTCCCTTCCCAGGGTGTGCTTCTGAGACCTAATGACAGCCAGTATCACTCAGGTGTTGCAGCAATAACATTTTGATGGAAATTAAATAGATACATTGCATCAAAGGCATTTGTGAAAATGGCATAAGAAAGGGAAAGAGACTTGTTTGCTGCCTGCTGTTCTTTATATGCAAATCTTAATATATTACACGGCAACATACTTGCCTTCCATAGCCACATAAATGTTTTACTGTTTTATGAGATGTTTGCAATAAATGTGATTGATGATGATTTTTTTTTCATAATTGCCTATTAGAAATACACTATTTTGGTGACAAATCCTTAAGGGATATCTCAGTTTCAAAACCGAAGAGAATGAGAAGTACCTGTGCTAGGAATGGGGCGGTGCTGCTAACAAATGTCAAAAGGCATATTCAATCTGCTGGTTAATTTTACTCATACATTTCTTTAAGCTTGTTAGCATCCTTTCCAGGTTTACTGAGTTTTGCATTTCAATCAGATACAAAGATGTATAAAAATACTGCTACCGTACCTTAGGGCAGGCAAATAGCTTTAAGCTACACACACAAATAGTCACAAGGGTGAATAGCTATAATTATATTGGAGTGCATCCAAGAAACCAGCTATTCTGTTTATACTTCTTGCCTCTTTGAATTTATGTGCACTTCAAGCAAACATACTGTAAACTGATTTTAATACTAAAAATGTTGACCTTAGTATTACAGCTTCTAGACTATTTTTCATAAGATTGCTGTTGTGCTGGAAAAGATGTAAATGTCTGGATAAAAATTTATAGCAGGAAAGCTGGACCATTTGTAAAATAATCTTGGGTATCACTAATAGCCATTTTAAATGCACCAATGTTAAAGATCTTTGCCCTAAGATTTAAACCCAAATCCTGTTCTGAGCAATTCTGAAATTGATCGAGGTGCACAAACAGAAAGAAACCAACTCTATTATGCTGAGGTAGACAGGCATTTTGAAATCCTGGGTATCTGTAGGTTTCTTCCAGCACAAGCCACATCAGAGCCTGGAGACAGCTGCATGAATGCTCTAAAGGTCATACATGGATTTGCACTCATTAGTGGCCCTTGTAATTTATTTGTCAGAGGTTTGGCTCCATTGTTTACATTAGACCTCTCACATGTATTGAGGAAGTGGCAGGAAAGCAGGACTAGGGCTGTTGGCATGAAAAATATGAATTATCTTCCCAGAGTATATGCAACTATATCCCTGTTATGCATATCCTGGCCACATAAAATCAAAGCAGCAGCACAGGAAAGCTTATGTTTGTGTGGTACTGCTGAGCCCACTCCCAGCCACAGCTTTGCTTTGGCTTCTGTGGGAACCTAGAGCTTTAGCTTTTGCAGCATTAAGACATGAACAATGAGAACTCTTTTTGTACCACTTTGAGTTCTAGCAAAATTGCCAGGGATACACTACTGCTGATGAAAATGCATCATCCACTCATTAGCAGTGCCCACAAAATAGCAGTAGCATATCAAGGAAATCAACTGGCACATATAATACTCAATAAGTATGCAAATAATCACTTAGGACAGAAAAATCTTCTGCAACATTAACTGACAAAAATTAATTTGTTATCATTTATCAAGCTTTTCAAATTTTTACACATACATGGTACAATGGACTTTTTTGAGTTAAATTATAGGAAACAAAAATAGCAATTGTAAGCTAATAAATGAATGGAACCAAACCCAGGACTTTCACATCTGTGAATTATTAGTCCCAGATTTCCATAACAATACATTTTTTTTCTTCTAGGTTAATTGAATTAAGAGGAAATTTGTCCAATTTTTTGCCAAATAAATTAGATTTAATATATTAACTTGGGAAGACATCAGAGGAAATTTACTGGGTTCATTAGGCTTAGGAAATTAAGTTACAGAAAATTGTGCTTCCTTGTAATGGACTTAAGCAGTAATATTTAGCAGTCTGCCAAAGATACACATTTCTCATACAAAATAGATATAATCTGAAAGAGCCACTACTTCACAGCACCTGCAGTCATGATTTGTAATGGAAAGATTATTCCTACTTCTGAAACATCTAGAGAACTCTACAGAATGGCAAACAATGTTAATTACAACCACAAAAATGAACCACTTGCCCATTAGGGGTAATGGCAAGGGGAGGTTACTCTGAATAACCAAAAAACACACACAACACTTCATGGAAATGCTCCTACAACACTACCTTCAAGCCTTTTGCAGTGACAAGTTAAGCAAGGTGTTCACTCCATAACCACACAGAGAGAAGGAGCCCAGGCAGAACTCTTTTGTAGAAACTCCTTTGTGAATACTTTATCTCCTATTAAAAAATAACCATGTCAAATAAATGAGAAAGGTAGGAAATAATCTTTGTGCCCTGTAAGGAGGGAAGGACCAAACCCTTTTCCAAATGAGCCAAAGGAGGAACCCTTCCCCTCCTGTGGTTGTATCCATGGCTGTGACTGCCCAGAGCTATTCCTAACCTGAATCAGGCCAAGGAGCTCAGTATCCTATGTGGTTACAGCCATTTCTGACAGCTCAGAAGGTACAACAGGAGAGACATTAAAACCTCTCAATCTAGTCCTCAACCTGAATAGGAAGAGAAGAATTTAAGATGCTGAGTTCTCCTCCTGAGCAGGATGACACAACCACCTGGGTTGTGACCTTTTAGGAGAGCACTGTCAAGTCTCATTAAATTCCATCCTAGAGGTACAAAGATTTTCCAAAAAGTATTGGCACAACAGTACCACGTTCCTACAAATGCTTGATGTTTGAAAAGTTACCTATGGCATGAAATTTTAAAAAGGATTTAAAAATTCTGAAATAGAACTGCCTTCCACATGAAACAGAAACTAAAAAGGTTTGTCATGATCACCCTTAATTCTAACAGGGAGGATATTACTCCATATGAGGTCCTTCCTACCAAAGCAATTTATTCTGTCCACATGAAGATTGATCTGAGTGAGAGAATAAAGGGGCAGCCTCCTCATGATATCACATGCATAGCTAGAACTCACATGAAATGTAGTCTAGTTTGTAGCTGAATTTGGCCAAAATACCACAAATTAAAAACTTCTATCGGCAAAAAAAAACCCCAAGAGTTCCAACAGTAGTTTCCTAATCTAGACATTTCAATAAATTGGGGTCACACAGCCACTAAAAATCTATCCAGAAAGAGCACTGCAGACTCCACAGGAAATCCTCACTCACTGCTGCCTAAATTCACCCACCCAACTTCAGTAACCAGTGTTGATTCCAAACCAGAGAAAGACAAAAGTTTTTCAAAAGGAAAAATAAAACCAACTCCCAGTAACTGAGGGACATTATAGCAGACCTTCTCAATGGCCCCTGAATAACTGATAGCAAGGCTGCTCTGGAGCACTACTGCAGAGACTCAGTAAAAAGGCATGGAGCAGGGCAGACCTGCGCCACTGCACTTGGGTCAGTGTTGGTGGGCAAACATCCCCTTCTTCCAGGGATATATCAAGTGAGGTAACTGGAGTTGCTACTACTACCCTGCTCTTTGCCTTCCTTTCTTCACACAAGTTGTCTTTTGCATCTTATTGCCCTCCCAGTTAGCAAGCAGATGATTTGATTTGCAGAAGAAAGCACAGAGGACTCCTTAAGTGGCTTATTCCAAACTACTGGCACTAACAAAATAACACTTCCATGAGCAACCTCAGCTCCCAGAAGGGTTTGTGTGATCTTGCAAGGATCAAGCAAATAGCACTTCATCAGAGGTGCATAAGATGACATTCAAAGAAGTGAAATGAGCCATGGCTTTAAAATTCTTTTTTTGGTAATAACCAATAACAATATTCTGATGATTGAGATATTCTGTTATGTGATACTGGTGTAACTGCTAAACAACAGAGCAGCAGAAATGTGGTTTGGGAGAACTCCTTTTTTTCTTGTCTCGTTCAGCAGTATTTCTAAATATTATGTTTGTATTTTGTTCCTATTTTCATCATTGCCTTTAAGCATAGGCTGCTGGATGTAACCTCTGAAATATTTGATGATATCTAGAAGTGACTGCTTTAGGAGATGGACAAAAAGGGGTGAGAATTTCTGGCTTTCTTTCAAATTCTGGCATTGAGAACTAATGTTTGAGAAGAATAAAAAGAGATGCAACAAAGGTAGTAGATTATCCCTTGTGGTTGTAGGCTCAACTCAGTCATATTCCACAGATATGCTTTTTTATTTTAAATTATAATAGATTAATTGTATGGCTAGAAAGCATAGGGCTGGAAATGTTTTTATATTTAAAACTACTTCACCCAGCAAATAAAAAAAATATTTTAGATCTATAAGGATGCAGAAGCAAGTGTAACAACAGAATGGGATTTTCTAGGAAGACAACCAGCTAAGTAGAAGTGAAGGCCAGATTCTGGTGTGAAGCTCTGCAATCCTCTTTTTCTGTTATATTTCTCTTAAAAGGTTCAAAAGAATCAAGGTAACACAAGCTGCTTAGCAACCAGGACTATCCTACCAGGATATCTTGGATATTTGACCATCCTAAAGTAAGGATGCTGCTGCTGATTTCCTCCATTTCTCATCCTGTGTCTAATGATTTCCTTCCCCACTTCCAAAGGACAAGGGTCTAAAACAAGTGTCTGGACCATGAATAAGCACCAGGAGGCTTGGTGTGATTCCTTAGTGCCTCGTGCTCAGACAACAAATAACTGGCAAAGAACAGCCCCAAAAAGGAAGAGAAGGGAAACCAACACGAGGTGGCATTTTATAATGGGGCTGTATTTTGGAACCAGGCAGGTACAAACTCTTAAACTGGAAGACTGCTCAAGTCAATGATGTGCATTGAACTGGCTCTTTGAAGAACATTCCCTGTCCCACCTACCACAGAGGGAAGAGGTCCCTTCCTGCTTCTCTGATCCCAGCTGAGAGACAGAGTTGTGTACCTTGCTTAAGACACCCAGTAAAGAACTCTTATTTTTGTCAGCTAAAAACTCAAAAGAAGGTGCATGCTTACAAGTGCCAGTTGCACTGCTGAACTTTGTGAAAGGCTTGCTTGAAACTACTTAAAAAACCAACTCCAGCCCATATAAAATATCAGCTCTTCAGCATTTACTCCTAAAGCTTATACAGCTGGGACTTTGACCTTAGTGGAGCAGATGGTATACATGGCTTAGCATATATTTCCAGGATCCACAAAAATGAAAAGCACACTACCATATGAACTTTTTTATTATTACTCCTTGTGGCATCAGTGGTTGGTTAGGGAGAAAAACAAGACCTAAAGAGTCGAATTTTCTAGACATTTTAGGGGTGTCCTAGAATATATACTGCAGACTATAAAACCATTCTTCACATTTGATGAATACACTTAGAAGTGACCATCTGGAAATTATCAAAATTCACAGGAACTAGAAAATATATACACAGTGTGGTTCCATTATTCCCCACACTCCCACATTAACTCCCATCTTTAGAAAGACAGAACCGCTCATTTATTTATTTTTAAAATTCTTGAGCAGATTAAACTCTTAGAGAGGATGACTAGAAAAAAAATATAATGAACCAAACTGGACAATAGGGCTTTTCTACTCCTGGCCATCTCCTCCCCCTTCCTGTACCATGTCCCTGTTACACAAATGCCACTGTCCCCATGCCCTGGACACAGGCTGTCCCCAAATGCCACTGTCCCCATGCCCTGGGTACAGGCTCTCTCACCAGACACCATCATCCCCGTGAGCTCAGTCTGACACTTTGCTGATGAAACTCCAGCAATCTGTGGCCTAACGAAGGCTCTGCTTCTTCTCCCTCTAATTATCCCATCTTTATTGACATGCAATGGAAGGCATGACTCAACCTCCCCACTCCAGCGCTCTCCTAAGCCTTTTTTCTTTCTTCTGAGGTTCACAAAATGCCTGACACTATTGCAGAACATCAGCTAAGCCAGTGAAAAGTATAATTTCAGTTTCGGGCTGTCTTTTACTGGAATGAAAAAAAAGACCAACAGTTTTCACACAATTACCTTAGGCCTGTGGGGATTGATTCATTAAAAAATAACTTTGTGGCTTCCATGGTTTGATGCCAGTAGAATCATTAAAATAATGTGTCTTATATTTCTTAATATGAGAATTCTCATTAACATGATACATCCACTATTACCATATTCATCTCAAATTCAGTGCCAACAATTTCCAGAGTGACTTCCCATATACAAAGGGTGATTGGAGAACTAATAATTGAAACAGACATTAAAGAAGACAGTTTGATTATTAATAACCAACCTGGGCACCTTCCTATGGTAGTTTAAGCATGAATTGATTTTCTACCTGTAACATGTATTTTTCTATGAAATTTTGAAAATAAATCAAGAAAAGCCAAAACAGCTTCTGTAGGTCAAAGTGTATGAAAAAAGTTTTTTCCTACTTTTATTTTACTCTTTAAAGGAAGACTGAGTATTTCAGGTAGTGTACACAGAGTAGCTTTGCTTAAGACTCTGTCTCAAGGTTCTGTAAATTTTTAACAGTGCCCTTTATAAATGTTTCAGGGCTATAGAAATGAGACAGGCCTATAAGAAGTTTAATGGGTCCCTGTTTAGCCATTTGTAATGGGGATTTAACTGCTTTGTTTGTGAGCTTCAGCCAAGAAAACAGATTACCTTCATCAAGTACTAATACTCTAGAGTCAATCTAAACTCTGCTCAGCTATGGAAAGGTATCATGGGATGTCAATAAGTATTATAAACACTAATCCAGCAAACCTGTCAGCTGCTTTATAAAAAAATATTATATCTTAATTCAAGCTCCAAGTTCAATACTGCTCTTCCATGTCCAAAGCCTTTAAAACATTGTGATGGATCATCAGAGACACATTTCAAAACATTCCAGTCATAATTTAAACCCTTGCAGGGAAAGTGATGTTCTCTCAGCAGTAGCAAGATAAAGGCATGCATTAAAGATTAACTAAAATAACAATTTTAAGAAATGACATCATATCCACCATTTCCATCAAAACAACTTCCTCCCCATATTTGTTTTGTCCAGCTCACAGGAATGAAGCTGCTGCCAGCAGAGTGTAGAGCCACTGCTCAGCCCAGCCAGAGCATCCATGGGCAAGTCCATCCAGGATTTATTGACACTACTCCCTGTGAGTCCCCTTGACTTTGCTACAATCAAATCTTAGACACATGAGAGTGTCTTAGTACATGGGAGTCAAGAACAAAAGTCTGCCCCAGCCTCCTCTCCAGACCTACTTGCACAAGGACAAAGAAACTGCTTTGCTCCTGCACACCCTGGCAAAGCCAGAGCTGGCTGCAAGGAAAGCTGGTGCAGGATGCACTCAGATCCTGTGCTCCAGAGGGGAGAATGGGACAGAAACCCTGGAGCAGCATGAGCCAAGCCAGTTTTACCCACAGGACATTTCCAGCAGCAATCATCTCACCCCTACTTTTGCTTTGTTGACTACGAATTCCCATTTCTCCTTCAAAATTTGCTTTTCCATAACCCAAGCAGAGGAATGGTTCATAGCCAGCAATCTTATCTTTTCCTAGCACAGCTAATCCATTTGGGATGAGAGAGGAGCTCGGGGCTGGGCAGCAAGCTGCAGCAGCACCTCTGCCAGCCAGGAGTGCTCCTGGCAGAAGCTCCACGGGCAGCCTTTGCTGAGGTGCTGCTGGGGCACAGCATCAGCCTCGGGAGGAGCTGAGCAACCGGACCCAGCAAAACACTTGAGGGTCTGCTCAGTTCACCTTGTTTTCTCGTTGACTTCAGACAGACAGCAAATGTGTCTTAGCAGTCTTTTAGACCAGGGACAACACCACTGTGCTTTGGCAGATGGAGCCCGGCCAAAGAAATTCTGCAGTGCTGCTGCCTGACACATAAGCAGAAATATCCTTTCTTCAGAGCTTTCAATCTAGTACCTTTTAAGACCATTAAAGAAAAATTTTTAAAAAAATGGGAAGTAACATCTCACAGGCTTTATCCTTCAGTTCCACCTCTTTGCCAAAAATAATTACTTACTTAATATTTGTAATGGCATTGTCATTTTCCTAAAACAAGCTCTGTTCTCAAAAAGTTTGGGAAGCTATAGCAGGCTGCTGTAATATAACTGTCGTACTTACTACACTTTGTGTGCTTGGTAGTAAATATTCCTATGAAGAGGAATGTTTAGTGAAGAAAAAATCATAAGAGTTATATATGATTGGCATATGGAAAATATAAACAGAACACCATTTGCGTAAGAGTACATTAGGAGAATTTCTTTTATGTTTATTCAACAAATGTTTCCTAAAAGGTTTTCCTCCAAACCAAGCAATTTAATTTTCTTTTTAATGTTATTCTCAGTGGTTATAAACTTAATTAGCTTCTTAAGCTTCACATTTATTTGCATTTGAGATAAATGTAATCTCTTCTTGGTATAACTTTTTGAAATCAAAATATGGACTAAAAAGGTGCAAGTTTGATTAGTGGAACAGATACTGTAGCAAGTAATCATAGCAATGAGATGTTAATTGGTGTCTGGGTGGTTCTATTCATAGCAACAATAGGCCATAATAACACCCGGTGTCCTCTACTGTTCAACACTATTTTGCCTTCTCATTTATCATACTGACAATTATATTGTTCTCGAATTTACTGCCTGTCTTAACAACAGAAAGGTATATAAAATGAGTCAGGCATCTGTGATTTTTTTTGAGGCAGATGAAATCAGAAGGAATGTGCTGTAGTTTAACACTTCTTTCTTTCTGGAAGTTAGCAGCCTGGAACAAGTCTAATCTTTTCTTCCACAAATAAATTCTAAAATAATTCTTTAAAAGCTGCATTGAGGTGGGTGTTTTTCCTCTCTTGAAAATTGTGCTCCATTATTATTGTGCTCTGCATATCCCCTAACAGACCTAGGGATTGCAGTGGTGCTTCACCCAAGAGAAAAGAGATCAGGATGTGTCCCAGGGATACTCCTACTCCCCTTCAAAATATGCACAGTGAAGGACAACATTTAGGGCATGGCACAAAATCTCCATCCACCAGCCTAACTGCTACAACTTTTGCTTCTCTCTGGCTGTATTTTCCACCCCTATCACATTTTCTGTATTTGAGCAGAAAGGTTTTCACTGTTGAGTTTCTCTGGTTAGAAACTCAACTAGAAGGACTGCCAATTTAGTTGATTTTCAATTAGACATCAAACCATCATTCATGCCTTAAAGCTTAAGCACATAGGCAGAACAGTTATCCATGCTTGATTTCTGCCCAGTTTTGTGGGTCCAACAGCAACATCATTCATTCCCAGTGGTCCCAGGAGCTTAGGAAGAAACATTTGTCCATGGGTTCATGTGAGCAGACAGGTCAGGTCATAGACAGGGCTCTGAGAGGGACAGCAAGGGCAGGATGAAGAAATCCAAGAGCCCAGGAAAGCAGCACCCATGCTGCAGTTGCTCCTTCCTTGATATTGTATACTTTAAATTTTCACTCATTATTTTAAGGTGAATGTTACTTCTTTCTTTCTTTTCCTTCACTTCCATCTGCAGAGTTTCCAATTATGTGGTCAAATTTATGCTTAACTGCTTTAATTCCTAGTTCCCCTTGCCTGATATTTGTACTATTTATCTCAAAAAAGCAGATTTCTTCATTTAGGTAATTTCATTTCATTGACAGTTCTGTTTTTCTCTTCCTAGCAGAAATCTGGGATTCACATTAACTTATCCTCCTTGCCATTTTCTGCTAATAGCATTTCCCTCAGTAAGCCACCCATATGGGTCAGAAGCCTTTGCCATTTCCCCTCAGAATTTTGCTATTTAATTTATCTGAACATCTGCTAATTTTGAGTGGTACTTCATAGATAGCAAGTCATGGGAGAAAACAGCAGGTTCCTGAAATCCAGAAAAACACACATTTGGGAGAGAAAAAGGACAGTCTTGCAGCTTATGTCAATTTCATGAAACAAAAGTCAACTTTACATTTAAGAAAAGAATAGCCCACTTTATGCTGTAATGTGCATAGTGTTTGCTTAAGACATGCAGACCATGAAATTGTACTATGTGCTGTGTTAGGAACTCAGTGATGAAACCACAAGTTCCTTCTTCTTTTTAATGGCACACGTAATTTTGCTGGATTTAAACATTTCCTTTCATTCTGAAAGTTCTGCTTTCATTCTATACACAGTAAGATACATCCAAACCATTAAATGGTCCATTAGACAATGCACCTTATTTGACTGCCAGACAGGGAAAATGAAATTGTAATGGAAAAGAAGTAGGAAAGGACAGACTTTATCCCAAAAAGTTTGGAGTAGATGCAGTCTGCTTATCAAGAGTTCTATAATTTGCCCTTCCAGTTCACTACGTGGCCATACTTCACAAACTCTTCCCACAAACACTTTGTCCTTAATAAATAAACAACCCTATGCAGATAAATGAGAGTTCCTGCGCAGAAATCCAGTGGCAAGATACTGATGCCTTTATCAGAAAAGCAACCTTCAGTGCTGCTGGGAGTATCAAGCTCAGAGACAATTCCTCTCTTTGACACTTTTATTTCTCTACAATTAAAAAAATGGTGGGGGATAAACAGGTTTTGCATATTTTAGTCCAGCTTGTACATGAAGGATCCATACTCTCATACACTGCTCAGCTCTAACATATTCCAAACCCAGTGTCACCCAGAACATAAAAACCCCTTAATCTCCTAAATAAAGGAACAATTGACCTAAGGTGGTTTTCATCACTTCTGTGAACTGCCTGGAAGCAAACAACTCCAGCATGTAAAACAGGTTCCTGATCCTCCGAAATTGATTAACTCAAACAATTACAATCAATTAACACTCTTCAAAGCGTTGCTGCAATCCAAAGAATGAAATCAGCCAGGTGACCTTTAGCATTAAGACATGCCAGAATATTTACATATTAAGTTCATATTTAAAAAAAGAACATAACCTTCTATTACTGCAAGCCCTGATCCTGAGCTGATGTGAATAAATAAACACAAATACATTGAAACAACAGGGAGTTCAGAAACTTCAACCAGCAGAGAATGGAGCACTCGAAATGCTTCAAGAGAAAAGTGCCTAAAAGGAATAACTGAGTATTTAACATAAGAAAAAGCGAAAAATGAGACACTGAACTACAACTGCACTATGAAAAAATGTGGTAAAAAATATTATGTAAATATTGTGAGACCATGAAAAGATACACAACAGATTGAGCTTCTATACACCCAATGTTCCTCATCAGAAACCCTTAAGAGCAGGGAGGGTTCCTTCATTTTAAGGAATGTGAATTGAATCTTAACTTCTTCCATATAAGCAATTTCTAAATAGTTTCACACACACACATTCAGAGTAAAGTGATCAGTTTGATTACAGCTGCTCCCAAGAACTTACTGCTCTTCCTTGATGACCTCTGTTGATAAATGTGCTGACTAAATTTAATCTGATTTTTTATTTTTGTTTACTAAAATCAGATTTCTTAATAGTTTAGCATAAACCTCTCAAAACCAAAAAGTTAACTTTTTAAACTTGTTTAAAAAATACCTCCTTTCAGAATAGTATAGACAATGTCTTTAGAAATTTAACATATGCTGTGTTGATTAAATACTATCCAACAAATACTATTTTCGCTTGCTTCCACATTTTGTATACATTGCACAAGAGATTATTAAGGAGCCAGTGAATTATTTCAAGGTTACCAAGGCTCTCACGTCCATCCCATCATTGCAGAGTACAAATTCCCTCATAATTTATATTTCTGTGACTGATTATACAAGGCATCAGGATCTAAAAGTTATTCCGTTATTAACAATTTAAAAGTGTGGCTTAACTCACTGATGAGAGGCCAAAGCAGAGACACCTGCCAGTACAGAAAGTGTTTTACATGCAAATCTCTGTGATATTTTCAGCACTAAAGTGAAAAAAACAAACCATGGAATTGTTTTCATTCATGCATGGAAAGGTATCGTTTGACTGTGTCTAAATCTTGCAGAGACACATGAGGGAATTTTACCTCAGATGTTGCATTGCTTGTCATTTACAGCAGTGAATACTGCAGATTCATCAGGAAGACGGTTAAACAAAAAATTGGCAAAAATAGCATCTCACTAGTTGGATCACAATGACCAAATTCACTTGCATGTCTGGTAACCTCCAAGATACAAGTGTCAGCATTCATTAGCTATTTATGACAAAAGAATGTTTCTCCAGGATTGTAACAACACAGAACACATTTCATCACTTCCTTGGAGAAAAGGGCATTCGTAGTCTTGCAATGTGAACAGTAGGAAAGATTTGCATAACTCAATCTTGTTTTATTTAAGAGTGTGTTGGAAATGAAAGGTAGAGGGTAACATGGGAAGAGTGATTCTGATTGCACACTGTCTCCAAAAGTTAAGCATTTCACTCTGGATTAGATATTTAATCTCACCCAAGATTTATGAGGGTGTCTCTGATTGTGGAGAGGCAGGGCTGAATCAACACTGTTCCACTGGAGGTTTCTGTACCTGTAGGTTAGACAACGCTTGTCCACAGTACAGTGGTAAAAATACCATTATTGCTCAGAGGATGGATATGTCAGTGCTGGCTGAAAAGATACTTATTTCTGTTCCCTTCCTACATTCAAAACCAAGAGCCTCACAAATATTACCTGCTGCTTTCCAGTTGTTTCCTATCTCTCTTTGGGCACAAATTAAGGATGTGTGTCATATTTCGTACCTACATAAGCATAGTTCCTACCTACAGGCCAGTGCTGCCTTACACCAGCAGCACTCATCTGTGTGACCAGCAGGAACCAGAGCATCCCCCAAAAGCTTCAGCTGCTCTGGAGAGATGATTGCTGCTGCCTTCTCTCACCCAGGGGCTGGCAGCCCCAGCCCACTAAGGACGCCCCACAATGCTTGTCTGGGCCTTGTCAAGGCAGCCAGGAAGGGGGATCACTTTCCAGGAGCACCAAGGGAAGAATCTGTCCCTCGTGCAGGATGCAGGGGGAGGTGGAGGGCACTGGGCTCTGCACGCAGAGTGCTCCAGGCAGGCAGCATGGGTCCCAGCCACAGAAAGGCACTCAGAGTTCAGGAGTCAACTGAGGGTCAGTGCACAGAGTGTAAAATATGTTACACTTTGTAAGAACCAGTTTCTGCGTTGGAGCCAAAGAGGAGAACAAAGCTACAGTAACCAAGATCAATTTACTCTGAGTGGGGTATTCCCAAGAGAGAAGGGATTGTAGTAATGTGCATTAGTAAGCTGCAAGTATCTTATTAAACTAAGCCTTCCCCAATTGTCCCTTTGTAGTCGAGCCATCCAGCTCTTGCACTTAATACCAACGGAGTTGCCTTAATATGACCTTTTATTAGCTTAAAATCTCTCTCAAAGTATCACAAATATGCAACAAGAGAAATACACAGGCTGACAAGCAGGGATGAACAAGGGTGGATCTGCCACTTCCCCAAAGTATGTGACACAATTAGCAAACCCAGTGTTTACAGACCCAAGCTGCAAATGTCAGGTCTCTTCTCCTCCTTAAGATCTTGGAGCATCATCTGCTAAAAGACCAATTGATCCAGTGTTTGGATGTGATCAGTGCAGTTATACTGCAAAGACACAATGGATGCATCTGCATGAAGCTCATGGAGGGAAAATCTTCTGAACCAATCTTCAAGTGCTACAAAAGGTTTTGGCCATGTGAAGAAGACTGAATACATACAGTACAGTATTTCTCTATATCTCAGCAGAGATGTAGTAAAGACTCCACCTGGAATGTTTCACACTTGCAAAGTAAGCCCTTAAAAACATTTCTCATAAGATTTAAAATGTACAAAAAGTACTTATTCCAAAAATTACTTGTCCCAGAAAAAAAAAAATTCTATTCCATTGCCTGCATATTTGGTACTGTTACAAACACTCTCAGACAATTTTATTGATTTTAGTGACATCTGATGCAGTAACACTTACTCCATAAGGAAATAAAAAGTAAATTAATAGTGATCTAGAAAATAATCTTTGAAGATTCATGTCTCTCAGAGCTCTTAAAATTGCTTATAAAATTTTGTATAGAAAGAGTGTAAGCTCTTATGTTTCCAATATTAGCTTAAATTTGTGATGAAACATAAAAATGTTCCTGAGCTCTCCTCAGATTTAAAATTACTTGTGCTGAAGTTCAAACTTTCAAACTTCACTCAATTACAAGAAATATTTCAATTAGTGTATAAAGAAATGTCAGCAAGATTAACGGCAAGCAAGTGCTAAAGATTTGTTATCAGGTTATCACTTCTCACAGTGCTCGTGCCTCCACATCTCTTGTCCCTGACCAGTTTGCATCTTAAACTGTCCCTGCTTTTTTCAGTAAGTTAAAGAAGATATTGCATGATAAAAAAATTCTGTCATTATCTTATTTAATAATTACTGAAGTTAATCTTACTGTATAGATATGCGCACACTTTTTGCACTTGTGTTAACCTGAAAAGAATAAGTTGTAAGACCCTGTATGTGCCTTGTTGTTTGCACAATATCACTTAAAATAAGGACAAAAAATTATTTCCAGAGGGAAAATTCTACAACATACGACACATCTGTTTAAGCTAAATTTTCTGTGTAAGCTGCAGCTATGACAATGATGTTCCTTGCATTGCAATAAAATTTCCTGTCATTACTGACACTTCACGTGATGTGATTAGATGCAGCGCACGCTTCTTTTGTCCTAAACACGTACATGCCTAAGTTGCACTAAGCACAGAGGAAAGCTGCAGTGAACTTTACAGCCTCACCATGGTAAAAGATAAATTCTGCCACTTCAGCACTGAGCTGGAAATTACCCACAGGACTGCTGCTCCAACCTCAGGCTGTGTTATACTCCCACATGCCTTCCAGCACTTGCCCTCGCCACCGCCTCGTTTCAAAATAAACGATGCCATCTAGAAAGGCAATAGACCCAAAGTGGCTTCTCACACTGCTAATTCTTAGAACCAGTTCCTGGGGAAAGGAAACCTTCAGCGGAGAGAAGTAAAAGCCCTCTGTCATCTTTGGATGAGGAACGTGCAGAGAAGTTGCAGAGTGGTACTCTCTTCCCCTCTCTGGGCAGTTCATGTTCTAGGCCACTCCTCCACCTCCTCCAAAGTCACCACAACAGTTTGTAACAGATGAGAGACTAAAATATTTATTTATAGTTTTAACTAATTTATACTCTGCAGTTGCATATGTCATATTATATTTTATGCAGTAAGGCACTTTGAACTAAAAATTAACATTTGACAGGGCCAGAGCTGCTGAAGTGACGTGAATAAAAGCAGAGCTTCCTCAGCAAATCTAATTCAAGCTTCCACAGGTTTTAGACAAAGATTTCTCAAACTGCTGGTACATTCCAGTACCCTAAAACACAGAGCACTTCAAGAAAATTTAATCATTATAAAAGACACTGACATGGTATAAAACCACATTACTTTTGCTGGTATAAGAGCACAGTCAGCTGCTTCACCTGCAAACACTTCACTAATGAAGACACCTTACAGTGTTTGAAGCCCCTACAACAAAACACTGCCAACACAGAATGTCCCAATTTTCACCTTCTGGAGAGAAAATCAGGTCATGAAACCAACTTCTGAAGACAATCTCAGCTGAGGGAAAGCCAAGCCTCATACCCTATAGCGTGGAAAAGCAAGAATCTGGAGCCAAGGGACTTCGGGGAAGCTCCAGCCCAAAGGATGCAGCAGCACAGCCCAGGGGCTCCTGCACCCACCAGCCCACGCTGGCCTCTGCCCTGGCAGCAGAAAAGGTCCCACTTGTCTCCTCTGAGGCTGTTCCACTGGAAAAGCTGCTGCACAGGGGTTTTGTATCTTTGATGGATGAGTTCAGAGCAGAGTGTGGCATACATTGTCAGAGGTCTGTGTTTGCCCACTCAATTCAGCTGTTTAGCACACTACTGAATCTGCCCAAAACAGTCATGCTTATGAAAAGTAAAAGAAATCTGTAGCACTTTACACCTCCTGGCTCATGCAACTGAGATCAGCCCTACCAAGTGAACTAGAAAAACAAAACCTGAATGACTGCTTTGCATCTATAAAAAACTTTCTTATTTCATAATGGATAAACTAAATGCTTCTTGAGTAAAGAAAAATATGATAAAAACAATATATTGCTAATTAAATCCAATATATAAAATTATGTTGGAATAAAGGCTATCACTTTTTTAATAAACTAAGAATAGCTGTAATAAGCACACATATTTCTGATAATCTCAATGAATGAATAAAATGCAATAAAAAATTTAAGGAACGTGTTTTTCTATAGAAAGCTCTATACTCTTTTCCATCAACTACTCAGTTAATTCAGATAAGTCAAAGAAGTTTTCATTATATGAATAAATTGACAATTTTTTCAGCACCTGTACAATAATGCCATGTAAATTACAGGCACTAAATAGAAAACACTACAAGGAACAGTGATGGTATCATATACCATAATTCCAACAGCTCCTAAATTGGGAAACAAAGGATAATCTATATTTTCTGGATTCCAATCTACTAAGATCATAATGTTATAAAGGGTTTGCAACTATTGCCTAAGATACAATTTTAAATTCTAAACTGCTCACATTTTTACTTCGGAATTCACCTCATTCATTGAAATGTTACCTCAGCATCTATTACGGCTTTGCCTTGAGCAAGGAATTATTGGGCTTTTTGTTTTATTTTGTTTTTCATTTTTACATTTAAAAGCTGTCTGCTTCTAAAATGAAGCTATTTAATCCCTTGTCATCACATGGTCATAAAAATTGCAGGCAGACAGAAGTTAGCAGTGGCTGCTTCACAGGCCCCACAGCAATGCATGGTAACAGATTTTCAAAGCAGTTCAAAGAGTCCAGTTTCCATCTGTGTTTGGTGAAGGGTGCAAAAACCTTGGGGCCATCTGAAAACTCTGCTTCATCTCTAACACTTGGAATAACAAAGGTGTTATTTTTCAAAGCCACAGTCTCCCCTCCTGGGGTGGCTCTGGAGATACAGTTCAGGGAAGGTGGGAAACTTCAGAGTAGATATTCTCCTTCTAGACTTTGCCTCCTTCAGGGAGTTCTTTTGAGGATGGCACAATGGTGGCCTATATAACATGGGTTACTGCCAGCAGAGGCCAACAGTTAATGAACCCTATAGACAAATTCTTTTCTCTGATTTCAGTACAAAAATCTACAGGAAAACAGCCTCGACGTTCCCCCTACACACCCTTCTCCTCAAGCTCAGGAGTGTTATTTGATCAAAAGAAAGTAGAGGGTGCTCTACACCCATTGTACAACCCAAAATCGTGCAGTGCAACACAGGTATCCATTGCATCCAGCTAAGCCAGCTCACAAAACAAAACAATATGAAAGCAACAAGAAAGAGGATGATCAGTTTGCCTCCCTCATGATAAATAGCCAGTTGCTAATCTGCACTTCATTTTCATACACAGGGCAAATGCTTCTGTGATGTTTATTTCCACTGTGCAGTTGTACAAAGTATAAAAAAAAAGAGGGAAAGAAAAAAAATCACCAACAACTTGCTATTTATTTCCTAGGCATTGGATATAATATTCCTCTAGAAACCATTTGCTGTTGCATTTCTTATGAGCTGGTATCATACAAACACACACCAGAACACAGATAAGGAGAACAAGTTGATGGGAAAACATCAGTATAACCATGGCAAAAGGCCCTATCAGGCAAAAGAGCCTGATAAGCTCCTGAATTCCCCCTAAAAGAAAGGTTCTGGACAATAAAGGCTTTTGAACTAAAAAAATCTGTCTAGATGTTCACTTACATTCAAATCAAAGTTTCAGTATATTCACATTAACTTTAATGGGCATTGACCCAGCTCACTTCCAGACAAGCCAATGTGTTTGTGGCCAGGATAATCTCATGACACTGACAGGAGTGTACTCCTATTTAATGCAGGATTTCTGTTAGCAAGAGAGATGTTTTATATGGATGAGCTGGGTGAATGGTTTTGACTTCTGTAGTCCTCTGGTATGCATGCCTTAAAACATACATCCTCCAGAAAAATCGCTTGGTTTTCAAAGATATTTACCCCTAGGTAACTTATTTGGTGATATCTACTACAGCAAGACTTTCTGACAGTTTTGAAGTTAACCTTCCTGACTTGCTCAGCTTCTGAAACTGGATACATCTCCAATATGCCCTCCCATGCTTCCCCCAAAACTATTTCTTCCCTGTCCTAAAGACAACACGATCATTTTCTAGCCCTTTCACATTAGTGTCATGCAAATCATTTCAGTGGAAATAAACCAACACAAAATCAGCACGAAGGAGCTCTGTTCCAAGGTCCCTGACTCTTCTGCAGCACTGGGATTGGTGGGTGGGAGGGCAGAGGATGGCTCCTTTTGGGGAGGAGGTGTAATGCACCATCTGTTCCCACTGCTGGTAGGAATCACAGTGGAAGAGAGCACAACCACTGTACACTCACACCACCTTATTTTCCACATTTTAATGAAATTCCATGCCTACCACTGCCCACAGGGTTCCACATTTATTCACAGGCATTTCTTTCTTTGTTGCAAGGCTCCAGGCCCCCTCTCTCTGTTCAAAGCTTCTCTCTCAGGGCAATCTCTACCCTGGCTCCCATCATGTTGCTTCCTCTTTGACGTCATCATAGGCAAGAGTCAGGAAAAAGGTTAGTCTTAAATCTCATAGTAAAGATCTGTTCCTTTGAGATCAAGCATTATTTCTTCATAGTTTTATCATTACCTCTATGCCTTGAGTAATGTTTAAATCAGAGTCAGAAAGATAAGTTCCAAACCAAAAAACAGCTTCTTCCTTTTGGTTTGTGCTTTGTTGCCTTTATATTAATTATTGTATTGTTGTGAGTAATTTAAAATTGAAATGCAGTGAGCAGTGGGTTACATTAATTCTGATCTCTGAATAAAGATGGTTGGTTTTGGCAGAAGACTTGCCAAGGCACTGGAAGGTTTAGAAGGCTCATGGAGGATGGCACGAGTTGGCTTAGCAGATGGTAGGGCCATTCTTTCTGCTTTTTTTAGAACTCCTTGGTGTTATGGCACATGGTATTTGTATAGGAATTGCTGGGGAATGGGAAACAGAGACATTTTTGGTGGGAAGGAGAGCACTTTGAAGTCATGCATTGTTCTGTCTCTACTAGCTCCTGCACACTTCCCATCACCATGGTAACTGCCTGCTTTAGTGAAAGAGGAAATCTGCCTGGAATTTGTTTTTGAGAGTCACACATGTACTGTTACAACGATGGTTTCTGACTAAATTATTAATCTCATGTCATCATCAAGTTTAGGTAAAGTATGCAAACTTGCAGCAGCTGAGAAGTGAACCCCTGACAAAGATTTTTGCACTATGCACAGCTGGAAAACAAGCCATTGTTTCAAAGATCACAATAAAATAATATGTATTGACCTAGAGAAACTTTCCATAGATTTTTTTATCTTGTGCTGTTAGCTACCAACAATAGCCGTACCTGAAAATTGCATTTAAAGTTTAAATCTACAGCTTGTCAAAATGTATTATTATGGCATTGCAACCATTGCTATCTTTGGTTCCAATATATTCTCCAAATGTTATCTATTATATATTTGAACCCACAGACTCCAGATATGCTTTGTAGTTGTAAATAAATAGCTAAATCACATATAACTGCTAAGTGAGGACCAAACACAGCATTTCCTAGTAAGAGTGTAAATATAAGGTGACCAAGAGCTGTTATTTTCAAAAGGGAAAGATGATAAAAATCAAATTATCAGGGCTACATTGGCATGGGAACACTTTAAACTCATCCTCAAAATACTAATCCCTGCCCAGTGGCACTGCATAGTCTTAGAACTGATGCTTTAAACTGATTTTTCACCAGCTGCTACTCCTAAAATTCAACTCAATTGAGAAATGTTTCTGTCCCTAACACAGTGCTTCATGTAACACAGAAAACTTTGGCCAGCATTTACCAAATCCAGACTAGCACATGCATAAAAATACAACTCACACCACATATTTTAGAAAGTCCTTGTGCAGAGAGATGCCCCTTCTGTATTTTTAAGGTACAGCTACTCTAACACACTGACTTAGCAGGCAAAAAGAAAAACCCCAAAACAGGCAGTTTAGGCTTTCTTTCACATTGTGTTACTAGGAATCATCACAAAAGTATGAAACCAACTTTCTTTTAATGTAAGATGTGCCATCTACTAGGCAAAGAATTTTATATTGCAGCAGCTGTACCTATGATAGCAAATGTCTCTGCACATTAAACCTTTAGACATTTCTGTTAGAGCAAACAGAACCAAACCACCATGCTCCACGTTCCTCTTGGTGCCTCCTACACCACAAAAGGTGAAAGTTCTGAAGTGGATTTAGCACAATCCATCCCTGTGCATGTGTAACACAACAGTACCCAAGCAGAAAGGAGCATCCATATCTTGCACTGAGCTGTTCTCACAGGGACAACACCAACCTTACAGACACCACAGAGCAAACTGGAAATGCAGAGATTGGGAAGTCAGGCCTTCACCCTCTACACAAATCACTGGGGCTTTCTTATGCAAAGTACACATGATTTAGCTTAATTCAGATGTCTGCCCAGCAACGGCTTGAGATTGAAGCTGACTCAAACACTTCATTAAATCTAGCTAGCCTTTTCCAGGTTCTCTGGCTCCTGAGGCTGCAGCTCTCACAGGCTGGGCTGAGCTGGTTGTAGTTGTGCAGCTCTGACACCACCTGGATGGGGACAGCCATCAGCAAACTCCGCCTGGGATGCCAAGTGCTCAAACTGCTGGTCCATACTGAGCATAACTGCAAAGACACTCAGCTAGTAACACTGAGGAATTTACCTATTAGTACCTCAGCCATGTGTATAAAATTACTTCATTGTAGGCATGACTTTAACTTAATTACCAGTGTTAAGGCAAGAAGGCCAACATAGCACTACTGAAAACTTTTCTTCCCTTTAAACCCAACTCCCAATTACCAGAGAGCAAACTAAGACTCTTAATTAGCAAGAAAGACAGCTACACATTAATAACTAATTAAATAGTCTCTTGAAGGAGATAGGTCTCACCACAAAGCAGAAAAAAATAAAGTAAGTATTTAGCCAGAATTCACATTTCCTCCTTAGTGCATTTCCTCACAATTTGCAATATACAAAGCAGGAAATCAAAGCATAGTAAAATTTGACCTTAATAACTAAGTACAGGGAAAACATTCAGAATGCTTTAAAGTGAGACTACTGGTTGTAACACAAACACAAGCCCATTCATTCATTACAAAATATTAATACAATAATATAAGCAGGTAATTTATAATCAAGTGAATTAAAAAATATATATTTTCTTAGCTTTTTACCTAAATAACTTCCTTGCATAGCCATGTGTGGCATAATTTGATCAGAATGGATTAAAGTGCATAAAGGTAATTTATAATCAAGTGAATTTAAAAAATTTTTTTCTTAGCTTTTTACTTAAATAACCTCCTTGCATAGCCATGTGTGGCATGATTTGATCAGAATGGATTAAAGTGCATAGTGTGTTTATTTATTACTCTTTTTTTTCCTTCATGGATTACAACTTCATCACTCAATAAAGGACAATCCCTTTAAAACAGACTACTTAGATGTCTTAAGCACATTTCCATCAGATACATAAATTAGGATCTAAGTATAGCTTAGTCTATGTGACAAGGCACATAGGCTCAGACCTAGAGATTCAGATGGACCAATTATACCTAAATTGCAATCTCCAGACATCCTCAGATATGTGGTTTGGGCAATTTTCTCAATGTTTTTTGTACCCACTGTGCAGGGCACTCAGAGGAGGCAAGGACTGCCTGCCCTGCTCACAGGTGGTGTCCTGTGCCCTACCTGGAGCAGTCACAGAGCTGCAGGAGCACACAGAGCCCAGCTGTGCCTCTGGCCAGCCTGAGCCGTGCTGCAGCTCATCCCAGCCCACACAGCCAGGGTCGGGCACGCACAGGTTCGTGTCCAGGCAGGGCACGGGCAGGGCACGGGCAGGGCACTGCCTGCAGGTGACTGCAGAGAGCAAGAGGCTTCACCAGTCCTCAGCCAGAACCACCTGCTCATTTAAATGTTTTCACAAAGGGAGCTACCCTGTCCATCACATGTGATTTTGGCTGAAAGGATGATTACTGCAGCCTTTCAGCAAGTGTTCTGGAAGCCATCACTATTAGAGACTAACGTGCAAAGGTGGGAGCTGTTTACACCAGACCACAATACATTTTAATTGGCTATTGATAGCCTAGATATGAATGAAAACAGTGCTCACAAAAAGGTACACTTACATTAAATGCATCCCTTTGCCTTGATTCTGCAAATTAATTTATTTCCTGTTTCAGCAGTGCAGTCTAAAGGGAAGTCTTGGTACTTGGCTGCTAGATATTCCCATCTCAGTCAAATGAACTCAAAAATCTGGTTTCCATCCATGCCATGAGCAGATCAGCTAAAGCAGGTTTAAGTGATTAGCAGAACGCCCCATCTGGTAGGAGGGCTCCTTCCCGCACTCACATCTGAAGCTCCTCCTGCCCAAACTCCGCAGCGCTGCAGAGGGACTCACCCCTGACCCAAGGCAGGCACACACTAAGCTGCCTTCACCTGAACTTGCTTTAGGACCTGTGAGCACACTGCTGAAGCTTTGCCTCTGTCTGTCCCAGCAACAGAGAGACAGAACTGACCTGAGCAGCTTGCCTTTATCAAGGGGAGTGCAAGAGACTGGCACAGATCTCTTAACCAATCTGCACAGACCTCTTCCAGCCACAGGATTCTCGGCTGGATGGACCTGTGTGCTTCCCAATACATTTAATTCCACTAAAAATAATAATCCTCTCTAATAGGCTCATGACTTGAGCTAGAGCCATTAATCTGACTCCCCTCTCCCTACCCTAATTCTGACCAGCAGTCAGGGAATCTCCATCCTTCCCTGTCCCTGAGCTACAGATTGTGTCAACAGGAATTAAGCAGGCACCTGTGATACCACCTGCTGCAATCCATTTAATTCTTTGTCACAAAACCATTTTGGTCTTTTTATAGTTCATTCAGTGCAAGAGGAGGAGGAGGGGAGGACTGGCAATTGCTATAAAGGTAGTGGATTTTCAATTCCTGGAACATAGTATGTGAAATTAATAACAAAATTAATAATAGATCTACTTACAGTGGATGGATTTTGTGCAAGTTTTCCTAAAGGCACATCATAAAATTGTGAAAATGAAAAGGTATAAGAATATGCAAGGGCAGATGGGAGTCAAAAAACAGAAGAAAGTATTCTTAATAGAGTTTTATCTCTGTCTTAGCTATCTAAATTCCTAGGCAAAGGAACGGCATGTTTCTATTAAGGACCAAAATTGGCTGAAAAAAAAACTTTGCTCACAAAAAAAGAGGAAGTTTTCCATTTTCAAATGTAATATTAATCTACATTTAACCAGAACCAATACAAGGTCAGTGGCCAAAAGGTAGTGTAGAGACATTACAATGCTTTACATACTTTCTAGGCTTTGAATCTCCAGTCAGACCATTTTTAGCAGGCATTTTAAGACACTAAAATGCTTTAAATAAGCATAAGAAAAATTACAGTGAAAGAATAGCAGGCAAAATTAAGAATGAGTGAGGTTTTGCAGAGTGAAAATTCCCTTTGATTTTACTAATCTATTCAAATTCTAAGTAATTTTGTAAAAAAAAAAAATCAAGTATTACCAGTATTACAATTACCTGTCAGAATACAGAAGTTACTAAACCTTTTCATCACAGCTAAGGAGATAGAATATTCTACTTTCTTGTGTCTACCTCTTGCACTAAGCCCATCTCCACAAAGCCTGCACCCTGTCACCAGCCACCTCCTTATCTCTTAGAGCTCTCATTGAAGACTCTCTTCTGAGAAAAAATAAAAGAAAGACAAAGCTCTGCTTTGGAGGTAGCCTCCATAGCTGATGTCTTTACATTAATTCCATAAACTCAGATTTTTCCATTTACATAACTATGATCAGATGGTCCCCACTTGGCTCCTATCCAAGGCAGCAGAGCTTTGGGTGTCCCCTTGGGACTTCAGGAAGAGTGTGCATCCATTTGTACCTTGAGCAAATGTTCGGTTGTCTCACCCCTCACATCTTCAGGGCAGGCTTGCACTGCTTCCCATGTTTCTTGTAAGGAATCTGCAGAAGGGGCCTGGAAGGCACACAGCAAGTGTGCCCAGGTGATTCTGTGAGTGCTCCCGCTCCACTGAGTTACAGAGCAGTGCTGACTCAGCTCAGCACCTTTCCAAGAGCAGAGATGCTCTGATGAAGAGAGAGACATTACTCAAGAACAGGGCCCTGTTAAACGCTGCTGCTCTGAGCCTGGATCCCTTTGGGGATTACAAGGCCCTGTTTACATGGTCAAGCTGAGATGGATAAGCTGTAAATTCCAAGCAGAAATGCTGATTTTTGCTTTTTGGTGCCTGAGAAGGCTGATTTTTGAGGGCAGCTAGGTTGTTCCATCCTAGTTTGTTCCATCTTTGTCTTCAGCAAGATTTGTTGCCAGAGGGAACACTAAGGCAGTGAAACATCATTTTTGCTGTGTACAATGTGCTTTTTAATGGTTTTATTCCATTTTGCTTATGAAACTCAGAAGCCAACTATTGATTCTACCAAGACCTTGTGAGTGAAGATTAAAGCATTCCAACACGCTTGTCTACAGGTGTGCCATGGTGAATTATGATCTTCGCATAATTCATAGAATGAAAAAGTTGCACCAAGAAGCCAACTGTTAATCAGTGTATAGGTACAGGAGATCAATCTTTGATTCGTGTATTCACAAATCCTGTTTACTTGGCCACATTAGAGAACAGACGGGTGTTCTGGAATGGATTCTTAGAAATGATGGATGTAATTGTCAAAACTGCCAAGGTCAATGTATAATGTTCAAAAAAGAACCAACTCATTTCAAGCACCTTCCATTTATCATTCATGCAATTTGACCCCCAGTTCTCTTTGTAATAACATACTATGAGGGAACAACTGCTGTGTTCATTCCTATATACTCCTGTGGACTTTCAAATATCATGCAGGTCACAGCCTTTCCAAAAGACTGAGGACATTTGTATATAACTTTTTTCCACCCTGAAGTATGTGGAAGCTATTACATTAAACCTGACTTTAATAAGAGTAAGTTTGTTTCCTATAGAATTTTTATCCTGCTATACTATACACATTTGAAAGAAACTTGTTCCCGAATTTCATGGGTTTTCCTTTTAAGAAATGTAGATTGATTAATAATAAGTCTTGAAAAACATACCTAAATAATTTGCTTTTCAGAACAGAGATGTCCCCTCCATTGATGATGCATCTTAGTTGCTTAACATCATGCTGTGGAATATAAGCCAAACCTAAATAATGAGGGTTAGAGAAAAACTGTCCCTGTGGACAGTGAACTCCACAACTCAGCCATTTCTTTAAAACACCAGCCTTGATTACAGCCAGGACACTGAGTCAAGGGGAATGGTATGATAGTTTGCATTTGTATGTAGGTCTAAGTATCTGGAAGTGATTCAAAGTAGTTTAATTTTCAGATTTAAAGGAAAAGAGAAATGTAAATTTATGGGGTTTTTATGGTTTAAATGGGGTATTTTAAAATGCCAGAATCTCTATTTGCTGGTATCACTTTTCATAAATACAAGGGGAAGACCTATGCTTCTGTTGACTTTTGGTTACCAATGTGTACACTTTTTTTACTTTTGAAGTTTGCAGCTTTCACCATTCTATTTTCAAAAACAGTGGTACAGGTTAGTGGAGAGAACCTGAAAATAGATACCCAGCAGGTCATTTTCTCTCAAAAAAAAAAATGATAAGGCCATGTTTCACCATTGTAGAGGTTCACAATTATTTTTTAAATTGAATAGATTCATAACATATATGAATAGCACAACCTTGTTTTTCCCCCCTAGGGCATGATGATAACCAGACTGAGCTTGCTTCTCAAAAATCTAACACATAAGACTGGGTCATGTTCCATTGAACAATTTAGAAAGCAAAATAAACCTGGGGACCTGGCTCAAGAATTGTACAAGCCACTAAGCATAACTGAGTAGCAAATCAAGATTTGGCACCAAACAGCTTTATGAAGAAGGTGAAGAGGGCTGGGACCAGGAGGCATATGAACAGCTTAAATCATATGTTTTAATCCTATTGGTTTTTACAGATTCAATAAGAAAGCTTGTGGATGTGAAGAAATGCCACTTCACTAAGACAGCGTTCCTGAAACAGAAGCTTAAAGAAAAAAATATTTACTAAATTTTCCCTTTTCTGCTCACACCATTATCTTTTCATGGAAAAGTAACAGGCAGGCACACACTTCTGTTGGGATGGCATATTTCTCCCAAATAAACAAGCTCATTTCTCCTCAAACTCATAACATTGTAATCGAGTGGGGAGGTAATTTGCATAATTTCTTCATTTCTCATATAACACTGAAATAAGGCAGTTACTTCTAGGTGTAAAAACTGTGACATCACCCTGAAGGGCAACAGAAAGGTACACAGAGAAGCAATCATGTCTGAAAAAGTACAGCAATTTTTGTCTAACTTTTGCACCTTACAGCTAAGCTATAATCTTAGTAACAGAACCTTCTACTTAAGGAGCACTTTCTCCAAAAATACTCTTTCAAATGGACGGGGGCGGGGCGGGGGGGGGCAATCTGGGATCTCTTGACCAGAGAATGTCCAGAAAAATTAAGTGATGACTTCTTCTTACATGATCAAAACATTCTTTGTGGTGAGAAAATTAAGTAAAAAAAAAAAATTCTGCTCAGAAGGAGCTTCAGAAATATAACACGGAAGAGTGGGCAGTGCAGAAGAGCTCCACATTCCCTCACAGAACCATATCTGCTGAAGGCTGTAAATCTGCACACTGGCTGAAAGGCAGGCTGCCATGGGATGTCAGCGTGGTCTCCCTGTCAGACGTCAGGCATTTATCAGACTTAAGGGAGCATGAGCTATTGCATCCCCTGGCTGCAGAGCCAGCCGTGCCTCGGAAGGGCAGCTGGGGCCAGCGTGTGTCGGGGAGCAGCAGTGACACTGGCACACGGGGACATCTGCCAGGCACTCCAGCATGTGGTGTGGAGCTGGCCCAGACCCAGCCACGGGGACACACAAGGCGCCAGTGGGCTACACTCAGTTGAGCTCACACGTCCACGCACTCGTTTTTAATGAACTAACATGGTAACAGGGTAAAAACTTGCCACTTGGAGAATATATCGCATCTGTGGTCTCTACAAAGGGAGGTGAATTAATCTGATTAGTTTAAAAATCCTTCCCTCTCCATTGCTTTTTTTCAGCTAGCTTGATGTTCAGGTAATAAATCCACTGTGGAGACAAAAGAATGCTTTGTAAGCAGCATCAGCTTTGAAGTATAACTCGTGCTGCAGGTGGAGTTTGGGTAGTGCTGCTTTTGTACATAAATCTCGGTCAACAAGTCAGGCACAGATCCTTAAAAAACACCTATGAAAAAACATACAAATTAGTGCTCCTGAAGAAGCCACTCATCACACACTTTCAGTGCATCATGACATCAGGCTACTGCAAGTCTTCGCCTGCTCATGTGGAATTTATCAAGAAGAGCCAGTGGCAGCAACTAATCAGTAACCACAAATATCAGGGACACCCAGAGGCAAGATTGCACCCCTGCAGATATGCTACACAACACTGGATAACAGGCACACTAATGATGAAGGCTCATGCTTAGGTACTAGATATGACCCACTTACTTGCCTGCAAATTAGATCATGTAAGCTTGGGGTGCAAAGCCACAGAGGTATTTCATTAGAAGGCAGCACAGTTCCAGGTGCCAGCCTGACACCACGAGGACAGGAGCTGTGCATTACCCTGGCCATCAGGACCCTTCACACACAGGCAGTGGTGTCAAAAGTTATCACTTGCAGATGAGAACTGTGAAAGATGCGAACACAAGCGTCAAGTTCTCTCTCTGGAGCACAGGGCTCATCCACTGACCGTGCATGTATTGCTTTACCTCAGAGGCTCAGTATTTGTGAACAGAAGCTGCTTTCACATCTCACATTCTCCATGTCTGCTGGGGCTTCCATTGAGCAATTACTATACAGTTCTTATAGAAAACCTATAGAAGTTTTTATAGGAGTTTTATTGCTTGATGGACCCTGCCTCCACCAACTCAGCACTCAGTCCTTGGAAAAGAGCAGGTGAATTTACAGTTGGGATACTAAGCTGGGATGTGAGGGCCCTGCCCTGAGATACCTGTTGTACTGTGCAGCTATGAGAGGTTGTGCAGAACTCTGCTCAAAGACTGAAATTTCTGCATCTCACAGGGCTGTGGAGTCTTAACAACTCTGAGGAGCTTGGACACTTCCTGTAAGATGAGAGATTTTACTTCCTAACATAACATCCAGCAAAAAAATGTTATTAGAGGCCATCCCTGAATGCTTTGACTGTAAAGATTTTTACAAGAAAATTATTACAGTCCAGAGTGAGGGTTTAATTCATGCATTGCCACAGAAAGGTATTGGAGAAGAGTCACTGAAAGAAATAATGAGATGAGTGTCATTAATGACCTGAGCTCACTGAGCAGAGTGCACACCCTCAGCTGTCTCACTACCAACACACAGCTGACTGCAGCTGCACTCCCACGTTATTGATGCAATGCAGAAAGGCAAGATCATTTTGTTTATCAGAAGGCAAGTTTCTGTCAGATGTCAAACTTGTCCTTTTTCACAGTTTAAGTCATCCAACTCTTAAAATATAAACAAGATGCTCTAATAATCTGAATGTACGATTGCTTTAGCGCCTTTTACCATTCCCAGCACTTCTGGTTTGCAATAAAAACAGTTTTCAAAATGTAGAAATTATTGTTTCATAACAATCTGGTTATATCACAATAGTGCATGTTTTTACATTTTTCTTATATAAATACAATTGATAATTATCCTCTCGTGTACATGTCAGGAGCGAATCCATCTTCACTGTTCTTTCATACCTTGGTTAATAAGAGAGTAATTATATTTCTGTTTCCATTTTTTGCTAACACTGTCAGATAATGAAGTATGTATTACTTTAGGCTTCTGCAAAACAAACCAAAGGGACAGTAATGTCAGAATGGAAAATGGAAGAAGAAAGTCAGCTTTGAAGTCTACCTGTACATCTGTGCACTGCCAGCTCAGAGCTTATTTTGAAATCAAAGAACGATCACACAAAATTCGAAGCAATCAGACATATACTGCTACATGGAGACTTCACATCAAGTTCTTTCTTTTTAGCATGGAAAAGTAAAAACCCTGATGTTTTGAGATGAAGAGTACAAGCAAATTAGTCACATCTAGCATATAAATAATGTTTTCAGCATAACAGCAAAGAAAAACACTTTGAAAACTTATTAAAATGTAGGTTTATTCTCCTGAACATTTAGTAGGAAAACCTGTCATTTTTATGCAGCAATGGTAATCAATTTCGAAATCTTCACAGACGTGCTCTTAAAGTTATTAATTTCACCAGGATGATTATGAATGCTTTACTCAACTGTTCCACAAACACTAGAACAATATAAACCAAATCAAGTCCTAAATTATCGTACCTGTCCTCCGTGCAGGGAGTTTGGTTTTGCCTAGCAAGCTTTGAGTCTTATTTTGTTAAATGTGACTGAAGCTGAAGAGTTAAAATCTTTATAGATGCTTGACCAAACAAATGGAACAACAAACACCACAGTTTTATTTAGTAATACCTGATATCCTGGGAAGGGAAGACCTTCAGCTGCTTGTAAGCTTCTCATGAAAATGCCTGGGCATTAACACTTGGGAGAGCTGACTCCAGTGGGAAGGAAAATAACCTGAATGGGTCACATCTGACAACATGACAGGGTGAACAGAGACAGCGAAATAGAAGACTGTACAAGTGTCAGACATGTTTGGTTCAATACCTGTTTCCTGGAACACTGTGGATGTTAAAATTTGGCAATCTGTTATTAAAGACAAAAACTCGCTAATGTTATGTAACCCAATAAAATACTGGGTTAACAGCATCCCATTCAGGGCAAGACAAACAAAGCTGCTGTCAATATTCCTTTTAATTAACCCAATAGTATTAGCTGCTTATGACTTCATTCCCCTCGGTCCCAGTGGGCAACCTGAAAGGCAATTCTCACTATTACTTAGCTCCCGTGGTGTAATCCACAAGCGGCTGTCAGCTTGCCATGGCTGCTGACCTCTGACCCAATCACTTGCTTCCTTTTAACATTACCACCTTTGCACATTTAATGAACTTTGTACATGGCTAAAAAGATGTCAGCACAGCGAAACGATGGTTCCTGCTGTGAAGGCTCCATTGTTTCTATAAGTCTAATTGACCTTTCACATCACAGAAAACGAGAAAAAAATCAATATAGTTACTTAGTCACCAGCCCAATACTATCTTTTATAATTAATATGCTAACCACATTGCTTTTGGAACACTGACACCCAAACATCCCTCGATGTACAAAAATGAATTCTCATTAATAACCATTATATTAATCACTGTTGCCCAGAACTGGAACCTGACTGCGAAATCCCCTGGTGGAAATTGCTATAATCGTTCAAACTACAGGAATGAATTTTTTTCGGCATAATTACTGCTGTCTTCTATTGAAAAATATCCATTAGATGGCAGCTTTTAGTTACGTAAATCGAGCTGATTAATTTTTAATTTTTCCCATTTATATGACTTTGCACAAGTAAAGACAATTTAAACGATTAGCTGAACAATTATTAAAGCAACTCACAGTGGCTCAAATATTCATTTAGTTACTAGAAAAGCCATACGTCATTAACTTCCAATTAAAAATCTGGGAAATGGTAAATGCTGATACAATAAAAAAATACGCTTATCTCCTTGTCAATAAAGCAGTATACTGCTGTAAAAATATTGCTTTCATTTCAGCTGAAAGCAGGAGGTTCATCCAGTACCAGGCTTCTCCAGCTATTTCATGAGCAAGGAAGTAGAGATCTGTTATGTGTCTGAGAGTCATTGGGAAGAGGCATCCAATGGCAGCACAGCACTTGTGTGCCACTCACTCCAGAGCTCCTGCCTCTCATCCCATGTCCCAGACCAGGCTGGCACAGACTGCTGAGCTCAGAATATTCCAGAAGAATTATCTTTCCAATAAAACCACCCTGCAAAAAGCCAGCCACATTTTATGCAATAGCCCAGTGGCTAAATTGACTTATTTCAAAGTACAAGGGGTTTTAATTTCAAATCTTACTCTCTACCTCCTTATAATGGCTATGGCTGAGTTGGATACCAACTGAGTTCCCTAAAAACTTTCATCTGAATAACACCATGACTAGTCAGGACCTGCTTCACTGAAATCAAACAGCAAACAGTGGAAGGAAAAGAACTGTGATGCTAATGCTAAGCAATGAGCCTCATCTCCAACATCAAGTCAACAGCTGTATTGCATATGGACTTAAAGATACTGTACTGGATTCCAGTACAATATTCTGCCAATCAAAATCTTCACATACATACACAGCTTTGGCACTATTGCAGCTGCATATGTAATTTTGTACCTTTCTGGGCCCAGCTGTTTCAAATATTCTAATGAGGTAAGATTAAAATGTCTTTTTCTGAGACAATAACAGGTCAGCTTTGTGTGGTACAGTGTTGGGTGATGTGTTTGGGGATCTGGAGGCAGCATCACTGCACAAGAGATGCCCTTCCCAGGATATCCTGCATGGCTGACACATGCACATCATCCCTGAACTGCACTGTGCCACCCAGGGCTCCTCTGAGAGACCATGGTACAGGAAGAAGGGGTGGCTGGAGAGGTTTTTATTTAAATTGAAGAGTATTTGGTTTCTTCTGGACACAAGTTCTTAAAATCAAAGTCAAACCCACTGATCTTCATTTGTCAAAACACAAATTCATTCAACCATCACAAAAAATTAAGGTTTGGGGGGTTCTTTGAGTGTCTTGAAGTGGATTTTGCTTTTGTTTGTTTGGTGTTTTTATTTAAATTATTCCACTGACACAGTCACAGGGAAGACCATGATCAATACAACTTACAGGAGTTCTGTACAGAACCACATGCTGTGAATAAATTGGGTTTATCTGTGTGGTTGTGAACTTCCTGATTTTTTGCCTTTTACCTCCAATTTGTAAAAACCAACTTAACCTTTGCACTAACCAACTAAATTACCTTACCACTGAGGTATGAGCAATTCTGTACTGTACTTCTCTCCCTGCCCCTTTGTTCCTTCCCTCCCACCTCCAACAGAAAGCAGAAGATAAAAGCTTCAGTTTAGGCTGCAACTTAAACCTCCATTGCCATGAAATATTTGCTTTCCAGGTAAATATAAAAAACACAGGGAGGGTGAAGTGAAAATATTCAAAGTGGTGTTTATAGATAAAAACATGATGGGTGCAGATCTTACAGACAATTGGATGACCATGAAAAATCTCTCTAGATCAGCACTAGACCTCACAATTTCCTTAAAAAGACTCCACATGTGCCATGGAGCCGCCTCATTTAAGGGAACTTCCAAAATAGTGCCACAACGTTTCCCACGCTCAGGAAAAGAGTTCTGATCCAGTCTAATGTTTTTCTTATACTCTACCTAAATTTATTAAGAATTCTGCTTTAAAAAGCAGTTTCCACCTAGATAAAGTATAACCAGAAACTGTAATTGATATTATGCTTATGTAAGTGCTTGCAGTGTAAAAATTTAAGTCTTCTCTAATTAGTTATTTCTGATATTAGTTCATTTGGACTTGTCAGAAGACCTCCTTGTGTCAACATTTCCTTCCACTGAAGAGAAAATAGAAATACTGAAATTTAGAAGTGGTGATTTCCAGCCTATTATCATATCTTCCTACATATAATAGCAGGCTGCATCTACATTCAGCTACATTTTCCTACCATACATTCTTAAAACAACACACTGGAGTAATTTATAAATTGTAACACACACTCATATTTGCATTTTTACATGGGTATCGTGACACCAGTTTGCAAACTGAGCCTGAAGCTGGGGGTGAAAAAAACAGACTTATGTGAATTTTAAAAAGTCTTTCTGAAAAGTCTGTCAGGAAAATTGGAAGAGATTGAATGAAACACAGGTCTTTAGTGTCCCAGTTTTCCATTTTAAACCTACCTATTCCTTCCTCTAGGATATTGATGCCTCTACAGCAACGATCATTTTAAGGCTATTTTTAACAGCTAACTGTCTTTCCTTGATATCAAAACTTACCCTAAACATTCTGCTTTGCTGTTTTAATGTTCAGGATATTTGGCTTTTAGGGGAAAGAATATGATTTAAAGAAGACGCTTTTTTCTTTTAATAATAATTGGAGGGGTTACAAGTCCATTGAATATGCTTCTTTGGAAGATTATTGTTATCAACATCCAAAGGGTAACATCTCCACAAAGAGAACAGAGAGTATGAGCCACTACTGTGTCAATTAAATCTTGGCATTCATTCATAATGCCTTATGTCCTTTTCCTGCCTCTTTCTTCCTTGGTGGTCTTCTGGTATTTTTCTTAATACCAGCAGCCAAAAAGAAAAAAGAAAAGATACTAAAGGCAATTTCTTTAGTACAGTCACAGACAGACTTTTTTGTAGTTTAATATTTGAAACTGCAGCCCTTGTAATTTCGAGGGGCCACCACTCCAGTATTTACACAGATGTTAGAGAAGGCAGCCTGGAACCATCCACCTCCGCCCCTGCGGTCACCTTTGCCTCTGAGCAGTCTTTGGGAGGTACATTAATAACATTTGTATTAGATACCCATTTCTCAGTTACAATATTTGTATTTCGCATTGTCTGTGTGGAATGTAACTCAATATATATCCTTGATGCAGGGAGATGTTTACATAGTATTTTATGATTAGTTCAGTTGGAGACCACTGGGTTTCACAGGTTAGTAACAAAGGCAGAAAGCAGGCAAGATGTGATTATGGAGTTCCAAAAGAACTGCACACAAAAAGTCAGGAATACATTTAAAAGGGATAATAAACAGCCAGCTACAAAGAAGAGATAAAATGGATTCAATCTTTAAATCTTTTTTATTGAAATTAAAGTAAAATATCTTCAGGAAAACCTCAGTAAAGATAAAGAGGCTGAAATTGCAGAGGCATTTTTTTTTTTTAAAGTAAGTCATAATTGCTTAGTAATACAATTGGGCAATAAATTTTGTCTCTCCCTGACCATCTTGCTTTGCCTTTTTGAAGTGCTCCAAAGAAGCAATAGTACAGTTAATAAAAAGTACGAGAGGGACTCACCTAACATTTCCTTTGATTCTACCTTTTAATTTGCTCCTCTCCTTCCATGGAGCGCAGAATGAAATTGGCAGAGGGTTTGTTCCACAGGACCCTCCTGCCTCTTTCATCTGCAGCTTTGCTTTCCCAGCGCCTGCAGGTGCCCCTGCCCTGCTGGCAGGGCCAGTGCAGGTCTCCCACTGGGAGTTTTACTCAGCCAGGTGTCCTGCTGCCCCTGCTGAGCCACAAACACTGAGCACAACCTGCCAGGGGAATGTTTGCATTGTGGCTTTGCCTCCGAATCAAAAGGTGTTAAAGATGTCATTGAAGAGCTTAGAATAGTGACTAAGCAATTTCTGTACTTCAGTCTCTCAGGCCTAACTTAGTCATATGGCCTCCTGCAGGTATGCCTAATAACTCCAGCCCCAGTGCCTATATCTTTTCACACCTTTTTACCAAGAAGGAAGCATTGTCTTTGATTGTCCATCAGCACTAATCCTTTCTCAGCATGAAGCTTGTTAGCATAATTGGAGAGAAGAAACCAAAAAGGTACATTATGTACATCTATGTGTTTCTCTTTCAGTCAGTAAGGCTGTTTGGATAAAAGACTTCTGTATTTATTGCACTAATCCAGCACCTACAGGTTCCCTTGACAGAGGAAAGTCTCCACCTTTTCAGGTTCTGTTTTAATGCAAGTGATGAAAATCACACACACAGTTCTGCAACTGACAGTCACCATCCTCTTGAAAGACTAGCACAAGTGCCTGTCTCTAATATTAGGTTCTCTATCCAAAAATAATTATGGGAAGTGACTGGCATCCCTGAACTCAACCTCAGCTTCCTGGTCAGTATAAAACTGATTGCAAAGAAATTAGCGAAGATTGTTTTTAGGCTTTTTTTTCCAAGAACAACAAAGATTTTTAATATCTTGCCCAGGACACTGGAGGCTAAGAGAATAAATAGGAAAGTAATGAGCCATAAAAGCTTCCAAAGCAGTTTCCCTCTTGTACCATCTTAGTCTTTAATGACAAGCAGTTAAAGAACTATAAGCAACAATAAGAGAAAGCCCACCATCCATCAAAGGTGCTCTGTACTGGGATTTACTTCATATTTCAGTCTTCATCTCTCATGAATAACAAGACACAAATGCCAAGATAAGTACAATTTATCATTGATTACACACTCTGTCAAGCTAGGAGAAGAATCTTTGGTATTTCTATTTGCATGACCCAGGATTTCCACACAGCAAGACTGGGATGACCAGCAGCAGTGAGGTATTTGGCTTCCCTCTCATGTAATACATCCAGTATGACACAATTCACACTAAATTCAGCCTTCATCAGACTTCCCACCTTTCCTTTCTGTAACACTCAGCCACCCAGGCTTGTCACAGACAGGAATATGACTTCAGTTACCTTGGTTTTTAATAATTTCTGACCCCATAAACCCAAAGTTTTTCCTCCATTCCATCAACATAATACTTGTAACATGCTAAAAAAAGACCACTTTCTTAAGGAAGATAAAAGATAGGCAACAACCTGTCCAGGTTTTAGTTATTCCTTTTATCAGAAGGCACTGGCAGCCCTAGTATTCAAGAACCAAGGAAGGACAAGGTGAAGCAGATAGAACTCAGAGCAAAAAAAAATTAAAAATAAAATTTAAAAAACTAAGCAACAATAAAAGTCCACACATTACAAAATGATGCAAAATAAACATTTTTTTGACTCTGAATGTAAAAGGGAGATGATGATGAAATGAAAAACAGGATTCCTTCCATATATTGAGTAATCTCTTTGCTATTTTTGATACCAGAAATTGAGGATTTAAAGGATTTTGAAGCACAGACACAGAATGCTCAGTTTTCAGCCACAATATCAGTCAGTCAGTTTTCCATAGCTGTAGATCCATACATATGCAGAAAAGGAAACCTTGGTCCTATCCTGGCAAATGAGCCCAGCACAATTACCCAGGTAACCTGGCCATCTACAGCATTCCTTTCCTAGATCCTTCATAAATCACCGCCAAAGTCTGCTCGGGGATTAAACATTTACTGAAATAACTGATGGGATTGCAAAGCACCGCGAGCAGTGTCCTCAGGTGAACGCACTTTTCCCACAAAGGAATAGCTCAGACTCCAGGAGAGCAGCACACTGCACACTTTTGCAGAGCCAGAAGATGCATTTCCTTAATGGTTTTCCAGGACACTATCAATATTAAATAAATATCAGTCATTACATGTAAATACATATAACAGCTTTAACATAACAGTTTCTTCCCTCTGCAGGAAAGAAAAGGAAAATCCATCAAAGAACGGCGCATGGGGAAATCAAATATCAAATGCTTCCTGCTTCCAAGAAGAGATGTAATATTCTGTGAATGACTGACCTGGCTCTGACCTTGATCATGGTAAGAGATTTGTTTTGGTAGTCTGCTGTAGCCAGCAACCTGCAGAGCAGTTTGGGAATCCTACCAGAGGGAGTTCTCAGGGCTGTAGTTAAGAAGCACATTTGTTTATGTGGAGATACTACTGCAGATATGGTATTGCAATAATATATTTCAAATGGCTTGACAAATACATTGAAATAATGCCAGATAATTAAATATATAAGCATGAAAGGCTTTTCTTGAAGATAACATAAGGTGAGATGTAGCACTCACCACAGTGATTTCTCTAACAAATGCAGCATTAGAACAATATTAGTGGATTTAATCATGGCCAGACAACAAACTCGAATAAATTTTCTCACTCAATTTATGCACTACTGACTCCAGGTATCACAAAAGATTGCAGAAAAGTTCAGACCTCTGTATAAAGCAGCAAGTACAGATATTACTTCTATATAGAGGAGAGTATGAGCCACTACTGTGTCAATTAAATCTTGGCATTCATTCATAATGCCTTATGTCCTTTTCCTGCCTACAAAGCATCAACATTTTCATGTTTATCACAGACCTGAAACAATTTTTTTCTGCATTTAACTTGGTTTTGCTTGCCATAAAAAAAAGTCAAAGAACATTCAAACTTCTAGCACTTTTTATCTGAATAAATATGAAACTTTCTAATTAGACACTGGAAACTGCTGCACCTGAGCAGCATTCAGACCACTTAAGGGTGATTACTTCATGCCTAAACCTTTGTGTAATTTGTTTCCTTCTCAAACCCAGGGTTTTTTTAGGTGGCCTGACGTAAATACAAGTTGAAAAAATGATAGAAGTGCATCCTGCAGTCATTGTCCACCCAAGATTTATTGCTTATTACTCTATATTGCTGCAGCCTTCCCATATTTACAGGGGGCTTACAAAAAAGAGGGACAACTACTTTTTCCTCAGGCAGACAGTGATAGGACAAGGGAGATGGTTTTAAATTAAAGAATGTAGATTTAGATTATATATCAGGAAGAAATTCTTTAGTGGTGCGGCCATCCCTTTAGTGATGCCACATCCCTGGAAGTGTTCAAGGGCAGGATGGACAGGGATTTGAGCAACATGATCTAGTGGAAAGTCCCCTGCCTATGGTAGTGAGTTAAAACTGAATGATTTTAAGGTTCCTTCCAATCCAGACCATTCTAGAATTCTATGATTATATATATTTATATATTTTAATGTATTTATATATTTTATATATGTATATTTATATCATTATACATAGACTCATAGATCATTTAGGTTGGAAAAGACCTCTAAGATCGAGTCCAACCACTGAGCCAGCATTGCCAAGTCTACCACTAAACCTTGTCCCTAAGCATCACATCCACACAAATGTATATTTATTTATTACAGGGAGGCCAAACTCACAGCTGGGTAACACATGGTGACTTGAACAGACTAGAGAACCACAAACAAAAAAATCCACAAAAATTATGCTTCCTGGAAAACTAGAGAAGAGACAGGTAACCAGCAGTAAGTATCTGTGGAAACCTATGAGACTGAACAGGTGAAAGACCAGCACATTCAAAGACTTTCAGGTAAATTCCAGTAATTAAACAGAACATCCAACCTACAAGGCCAGTTTGGTTCCACGGTTCCATGGGATGTTCAGTGCTTTAGCAGAAGCTCTCTGCCCTGCAAGCACAGCACCCTCCTGCCCAGGGCACTGCTGTAAACTCTGTCCCAACAACACCCAGGAATTGTCTCTAAAAATGAACTGCCAAGTCTGTAGTGGGGTCTCTTGTCACTACTGAAATCACCAAATTGTGCAGGGAGCCAATGAAGACAGGGACTGCCAGGCGGGATGGGCACAGGGCACAAACTGCTGGCTGGGGCAAGGGATGTTCCCTGTGGAACAGGAGCAGCCTCCAGCAGCGCTTTTACACGGGGAACACAGAGGACACACCCTGAGGGCTTCCAGCAGCCACAGGCAGCGCATCCCTAATTGGCAAACTCCACTTTCCGACATGGCAGAAAGCAGCTAACTAGAAGGCTGAACATGAAATAAAAAAATAATTCCCTGACTAGAAAGAACCCAGGAGAAAAAGAATATTTTGCATTTTTTACAGGTATGAAAGGGCTCTGCTAACCAGAAAAGCTTTGGTGTTATCACAAAATAAAGGTGTGAACCTTACCTCAGCATGAGAGTAATCATGGATAAGCCATAATGTGTTCTCAACTCCAGTGTGATGGTGTTTATATCTCAGGTCTAGTGGGAGTTTAACTTTAGTGGGTTGGTGATTAAATTTAAGGTGTATATGAATAATACATGGGGAATAAAATGGGGCATTATTATAGACAAAAGAAGTGAAATAACCAGTTGGAGATGTTGTTACAGGACTCTGAAAGTGCAAGCTTCCAGATGTTTATGTTCCCCAGCTTAAAAGATTAATGAGAACACTAAAGATTTATACCCAGCCCCTGGAGCAGAATACAAGTGGGGTTTTCTAGGCATGAATCTCACCACTTCCTGAACGATGCAATTTTCCAGGTTCAGTGTGGTTGAAGCTAATTTGCCTGGAATTACCTGGACTCAAAGCTATTTAAATTCAGTCTTGACAAAACCTCAAGGGAAACTTGCTGTGCTGGCACATAAGACATTTGAACCTTTGGAGCAATTTCATGGCATAAATAACAGTTTTCTGTGTTTTGAATTCTTGGATTAGCAATGATTAAGTAGCCTGCACTGCCCTTCGAGCTCTAAAGCTGCTTCCAGAGCAGAAAGAACACATAGAAGACAGTATCTCAACACATGACCTACTACTGCTTGCACTTCACAAACTTCATTTTGATGTTATTTTGTCATCTGTCACAACTTGGTTTGGAATAAAAGAATGAAGAAAATCAACCCAGCTCCATCATCCAACACCAGAAAAATAGCCACCCATCATGGTAACTAACCCCTCTTCATTTGGAACACTGTGCAGCATTTATCCAAAGCTGTGTCCAAATGCAGGAACTGATGTATTCCTACCCTTGCCAAACTGTAAGCCTACAATTCCACATCTCTGCTACATTTACAGTTTTCACATAAAACATTTTACAGCAATTATTTTTTTCTTGACTGTTTTGTCTTTCAATAATATAAGGCTACTTGCTTTTGGAAAACCAGTGAGGGAATCAGCCAGCAAGCTTTTGAAGGTCCACGCTTGCCTGTTCTTAGTCATGACGAGCACCCTCCACTCTGCCAAACAGCCCTTCTCCCTAAACCAGCTCACAACTCCTCAGCATCCCTGAGGTGAGAGAATTTGGGAACCACAGGGACAACCACTTCAACAGGCTAACCTGGTAACAGGAACTGTTTCCTTCACAAACATCTCTTCCTTATTTTCAACCCTCTTTAAAACAGCACCATTTTCCTTTACCCAAGCATGAGCTCATGACCATAACATCCATGTAAATCACTTACCACTTCCAGCCAACACCTCCAGTTTCTAAGCCAAGGGAACACGAGGAAAGCCTTCAAATCTGCGGTCTTCTCACCCATACCTAGAATAACCTCCTTCCTTTGCTCCTGCAACAGTAAACCAAGCCCAGCCTGCAGAACTTGGTAGCCCCACCCAAGGTGGGGTTACCCCTCAGCTGCACAGGGTCAGTGCTGCTGTTAACCCTTCACAGGTGGCACAGTGACAGTCCAACCCTTCTCTGCCCAGGTTCAGAAATAAATAAATTTCATTCTGAACATATGTGGTATCAGTTACCTGAGAATTTTTCGGGCACTGCCACAGCTGACTGTCATTAGTCTATTAACTGAAAAGTTTATTGGAAAAAACCCTATTGTAAATTAAATGCCCTGAATTTATTTTTGCCTACATAAGGATGCCTTGCTAAGAAGTAGCAATAAGTATTGATAGCCAAAAGACCTGATCAGAGTATTATGGTCACAACTGTGTGTGAATGATTTTTGTAGGTGGACTGACGTGCAGAGACGTTAAGTAGAAGTGGTCTCAGAAAACGCTCATGATATTGCACAAATTAGCACAACTTGCATAAGTGTAGGGGAATTTATGGATCAGAATCAAAGTTTAGCATGCAAGACATTTTTGGAAGCTCTCTTTGCCCCAGACACATTTTAAACATTCCTGTTCTCTGAGGAGTACAGAGTTTGGACGGTGCTTTTGGTAAGAAGCAGTAGATAAGTATTTTTATCAAACATGGTGCTTGCAAAAGCCACTCCAGACCCTCTGCTTTTACTCCTCTTGGAGGCACAGCTACCAGAGCTGGTGTTGGTCAGAGCAGTTCAGCAGCAGCCCCCAGTGGGTTGCGTGTCGTGTGTGTGCGTGCCAGCAGCTCTCCACAGCCCCCTCCTCACTGAGGGGCTCGGTGACACTTGATGCAAATGCTCAGAGAAGCAGAGAAGTGTTATAGAATTCAAATCCAGCACAGTACACTTGTATCTCACAGCTCCTCTGTGAGAAATCAGGCTTGGCTCACTTAGACTAACCAAGTAGCTCCAAAACAGGATGAGTGCTGCTGTATCAAATCTGTCTGCTGCAGAGCTATTTGGTATACCTGCATTATGTTCACCTGGTTCCATGGACTTAATATAATTAAAATCCAAAATAGCCCTTTGGAAATGTGACTGTTACCAAAAAAAGTATTTCCACATGTTCAGTTCAATGGGCACAACCCGAGTGGGCTCAGAAGACCCCAGCTGGATCTGACTGGCTTTAGGATAACTTATGTGTCCTCTACCTCCTGCCATGGAAACACAGCCAGGCAAGCCAGGAGGTGAGCACACACACAGCCATCATGGATCTGGATGGTTTATTGGCTCAGGCCCTGTGTGACAGGAGACCAGCTGTACTTGCCTGCTCCTGAGAGCAGTGTCAGTGTTGCTGCACCTGAGCAGTTGGTCCTGAGTTGTCCCTGCACTCATGGCACAAATAACTCAAATTTGGCTGACTGAAAGCTGACCACATCAGCCTCTAAAAGCCCCTTTCTCCTTATGTGAACAGAAAAAACACAGCAGCCAAAAGATTAAGGAATAATTTCCTGTAGGTCTCCTTTCTACTTATTAACAGGCATCTATTTGTTGACAATGCAAATAGAATAATAGTATTTCTTATTTTTATGTTAATAATGTTTAACTTAATATCTTCTTCTGAAAGCATTTGCTACCAAGCGCCAGGATATCAGATGCAGCCCATCATATAAAATGAGTCTGACATGAATGCTTTTAAAAAGGCAGGCTTACTAAAGATGCAGTGTAGAATCAGTGGATGAATGTATAGATGTACATATGTACACAAAGACAAGTTGGATTATCATGGAAGTGGTTCATGTGGTTTTACAAAGTACATATGAATTCATTAGTTATTTCTTCTTGGAATATAGTCCTACCTTAAAACTACCCACTCCCAGTGGAGAGACTTCTTTTACAAACTTTCTTACAAATCCTGAATTAATAATTGATCTGACTGGAGCTAATGGCCGTGGCAGCAGTGAGGAGTCCCAGGGCACAGCCTGTGCTGGCACAGCTCTGGGTGCCAGCTGCCATGGGCTCCTGGATCAGGTGCCAGCTGTGCTCACCCGCGGCAGCCAGAGCCCTGCCAGAGCCTGCCCGGAGCAGCAAATCCTGCTGGGGATGTAGGCAGCCAAGGAGAGCCCTGCCCAGGGCAGCTCCACAGCCCCGCTCAGAGCAGCTCCACAGCCCTACCCAGCTCAGCTCCACAGCCCTGCCCAGCTCAGCTCCACAGCCCTGCCCAGAGCAGCTCCACAGCCCTGCCCAGCTCAGCTCCACAGCCCTGCTCAGCTCAGCTCCACAGCCCTGCCCAGCTCAGCTCCACAGCCCTGCCCAGAGCAGCTCCACAGCCCTGCTCAGCTCAGCTCCACAGCCCTGCCCAGCTCAGCTCCACAGCCCTGCCCAGAGCAGCTCCACAGCCCTGCCCAGCTCAGCTCCACAGCCCTGCCCAGCTCAGCTCCACAGCCCTGCCCAGCTCAGCTCCACAGCCCTGCCCAGCTCAGCTCCACAGCCCTGCCCAGGGCAGCTCCACAGCCCTGCCCAGCTCAGCTCCACAGCCCTGCCCAGCTCAGCTCCACAGCCCTGCCCAGCTCAGCTCCACAGCCCTGCCCAGCTCCCATCCTCACCAGCTCCTTCACACTGCACAGACATTGTCTGTGGGTCACAGCCTGGCCTGACAGATGTCAGTCATTTGCTTCATAAACTAATCTATTTCCTAGATTAGTCCCTGAGAAAACATCTTAATAATATTTTAATAGTATTTTAGCTATATTAAAACATTAGTCCAATGCTTAAGTTTAAGAAGTGATAAGGTAATTTGGGAAACCACCTTGGCCCAGGCTGAGTCTGAGTTCCTTCATATATCTCATACAGTGGATTTAGTAACTCCCTGATTTCAAAACACCAGTTACATGGTCAATATACTATAAACTTTAAAGACATAATATGAACTTTAAGCTTGATCTCTGCCTTTCATATGCTGCATTTGTGTTCTCATTTGCAAACTATTAGCAGCAGTTTTATCCAATAGGCTGGATTACATTTGGAAAATCACCCTGGTGATTAAGTTGCTCTTACTTAAGTATTCAGAACCAAAACATGCTTATGATTATCATGGTAATTTTTTTCTCTCTGTGCTGCTAATTTGTGACAGGATGGTACTGATATTTGTTAAAATTGATTAAAAATAGTAATTATGTGAAAAAAATCTGAATATTGTTTGCCTGGAAAAACAAGAACAATGTAAAGCTTTTCTCTGCCTATTTAAAAAAAATATAGTAGTTGTTAATATTTGAATTTTTCAGTTCTGTGCAGTTTGGGTCTATTTGATAAAGCATACTTGAGATTGTTGTGGGATTTTAGATTATAAGCAGGACATCTATGATTAAAAATATATTCTTTAAAAGGTTTTTTCTTTTAGTTATCTTTCACTTTCATCTGATGAAGGATAAGAGATAAAACAAGCTTTTGTTGTTTACTGTACATCTGGAGTATAAAAAAGTGTTATATGAGGAAAGGATATTCCATGAAACACTATGTCAGACACATTTGCAGTCAAAATTCCAGAAATAGCAAGATGTTGGATAATTAAAATGTCTTCCAGGTCTAAACCATAGGGAGCTGGAGTTTTAATCACGTAGAGTATATTCATGAGAAGTTTCCTCTTTTATCTACATGATCAGATTTTGATGCTTTCTTTTAGGAAGAAATAAGATCCTGCTCTGGAGCACAAACGTTGTTACATTCCCTCAGTATTGGCAGCACTCACGGAATCAAACGCTATTGTGGAAATCTGCTTTTTTGTTTACTTTTGCCCTAAGAAGGATGTGCAAAAAAAGTTCCAGCTCAGTTTGTCCTCAAAGTAAACCCATCCCTTTGGGTTTGACCCACCTGGGAAGCAGCTGAGCAGGGAAACCCTTCTGCAAACAGCTGCTGCCCCTGCCAGAGCAGCCCTGGGGAGCAGCAGCCAAGGGCCCGAGCCTTGTTTTACTGGGAACCCCAGATCCATCCTTGAAAGGCTTAATAAAGGGCCTGCTACAATAACAGGGTAAATGTAAAGGGGACATTTCTGCTCTGAGGCCTTCACTGGGCTGCAATAAAACTGGAATGAGCTTAGTGGGGGAAAAATAAGATTAGTCATTTTTTCATAGCTAGAAGATGCTTTCACGGCTAAAGCACTTCACTAATCTTATTTTCTAATTCCACCACATCTTTTATTAACTTATTTTTCATCTTGTAGCCCCCCCCCCCCAACCATAACATTTAAATAATGATACACTGGTATCTGTACCATCTTAGTCTACCCCTAGTCAGATCTAGTTATTGAGCAGTATTTTAACAGCTATGGTAATTTTAAGGAACAATTTAGATCTAGGCTATGGTAAGAGAAAGGAAAACACATCAGTGCCAAATTAGGCTCTGATGAGGCTCTTGATCACTTTCCTTTCTCCTGACAAAAACAGAAGGTGCTAGTAATGCTGTGAAGGTCTGTGTCCCTGATGAACAGATGTTAATAACAAAGAGCATCTTCCCCATGTTAAATAGCCAAAAGAAGAGATATTGCAGCCATTGATAATGATGCCCATATATCATGCATGCTAAATCATGACTAAATAATTAAAATCTGTGCATGATACTTGTTTCAGGCAAGTAAAGCAGATCACAGTTTTAGTGGTCAGAGGAAATGAAATGCAGCTTTGCAGAAGTGATTGTCGCTGAGCACACAGAGCACTATAAAATGCACAAAGAAAATTAAACTAGGAAGAAGGCAATTGACTGTGAGCAGCTTATTCAGGACTGAGGGCTGGTGATTCAGTGGCAGTTTGCCTTCTGGTTATTTTGATGAATTGTTTGACTATGCCCTAACGTGGAGAGAGCGGAAGGAGGGAGGTGATGAGCAGGAAGTTCTCCCAGGGTAGGGATGGTGGCTGGGTGCTCCCTCTTGCTGGTGGCAGGGCCTCCCTTGTCACTGCACAGGCTCTCCACCCTTCTTGGCCACAGGAAATCATGGATGGATGGACTGACGAGATTTCCTGCAGTGGGGGAAGTAGCTGCAGAGAGGCAGCTCTAGCCCGTTAACGAATGCCACACGCTGCATTCTCCGTGGTCTCCACTTCACCAGCTCTGGAATGATGGTATTGCCCCAAACTCACCCAAGAGCACGTCCCCAGCTGCCAGATTCCCTTTGTGCGCTGTGCCTGTGTCCTGCAGGGCCCTGCCCAGCAGCTGTCTCCCCTGCACACATCTGTGTGCAGTGCTGGGGGAAGGCTCCATTTCCTGAGGGCTGCCCATGTGCTGTGGCCAGCTGAACTCCTGGAGACCCATGCAGAGAGCAGCTTATCTCACATCTCATAAAATGAGGGCTACAAAGCCAGTGCAGCTTTGTTAGCTGACACACAGGCCTTTCCTTCAAAGCACAGAGAAGAAAAAACCCAAAACAAACTATTATTCAAAACATGAAAGAAGCATTGGTTGAAATTAAATTTTCCTCCTACCCATTTATAGAAACAGATTAAGAGACTTTTGAGGAATAAGAGAAAGTATCTGTTTCATGGAAGGTATATTTACTTGAAGTATTAAAATTGAAGTGTAGCTTTTTGCACAAATTAATTTAAAACAGATTTCACTCGATAAATTTGCATAAGCACATACACAACAAAACTTTGAGAATATTGCTATATTCCTATAGCAATAGGAATATTTTTGAGAATGAATTAGCAACTTAGCTAACAATAACTAGCAATAATTAGCAAGTTAGCGAACAATAAATCTTGTTTTAATCTATAAATTATCTATAAAAATCCAGAAATCCTATTTTAAATCTATAAATTCCCAAGGAGGACCATGTACTCACCCATGCTGCTTTTCTAAGACTAGTGCTCTTTGACAATCCAAATTCAGAGGGGTGGAGGGAACCAAACACAATTGTATGTCATGATGTCATGACAATCTATCCCTATTTTCTACCAGTTATAAATTTTATTAACATCTACATTACATGAAACATTATTTTCAAATTTAAAAGTGTAGAGAAACATTTCCCTCATTTTCCAATCAGCTGCTAATATAACAATACTGAGAAGAGTAAGTTGTCTTTTCCAGGTGCAGTTGTGGTGTCCTGATATTAATTACAGAATAAACACAATGATACAAACAACTTACTTCCCCTTATCCTAATTTTCACATTGTATTTTTCTATTATACCCATTATTTTAGTATTAAAGAGCTACAGTAGCAAACAATGTATACATACCTGCTTTAATTTTGCTGTCTTTAAGCATGGTACTCTTTTCTTTGCACAGGCACCCCAAAGACTTTGTGGTATTAGTGACAAAGTATTTCAGTTAGAGAAGGAGAGTTTTAATTTTGCAATTGTTTTTAAGGGTAGAATTTGTCCAAGGCATGGACATGTAGGCATTTGTTGGAGTCTTTTGGGAATGTGTTCTTTTTTCTGTTTCTTGCTCCATCTCCTGTAATCTTACATGGTTTGGAGTGCTGCAGGTTAATGATGTAATTTAATCAAAGATTATTCTTTCTAAGCAGTCATGGTAATAGTCAAAGATTATGGCAATGAAGTTGTTAAAAGGACTTGAAAAATGGCAAGAGATCAACATCACTTCAAAAGTGCTCCTACGTGTTCTGACTCTGAAAGCGGTGATCCACTGTTTGCATCTTTGTGAGAAGCCATAACTGGTTTTTAAAAATTTGAAGTACACCTGTGGCACATCAGGCAGCCCTCTGTGAGAGGAGATACAAATGGGACATGGTTTAGATCTCGTTTATGTCGCTGGAAGTGGATCCTTTGGCTTGGAGAGCAATCCTAACCAAGTGACAGTACATGAGCTAAAATGATATAGAAATAACAGAGTCTATTCTTCCTCTCTGTTTTTTCTTTTTTCTCTTTTATTCTAGACTTATACTTTCCTTCATCCTGGTAGGTCTTTTTTTTTTATTTTAATAGGCACTAATTATTGTAAGTTTTAGTTAGTAGTACAAGAGGAAGGCTTAGCTTTATATTCTGGCCAAGATCTGAAATTATTTCCTTTAGATGTATCTGTGTAGTTTCCTCTGTAAAATAAACACTTGAAAGATGAAGTGTGTTAACTTTAGATTTCTTCTGAGAAGCCTAAAGAATGACTCTCATGTTGGACTGGCTGTAGAAGGTGAATCTGGAAAACACAGAGGATAAAAGTAAATCCATATATTTCAGATTACAGTTTTAAGCAGTTATCTTTTTGTTCTAGAGGTTTCTGTATGTGAATTAAAAGGGAAAAATGAGCAAAAAAACCCTATAACACATCTGAGCATCATAAAGCAGTTCTTTAAGTTACAATAACAACTGTGCAATCTCCAAACACAGTAAATAAAGTGGAGAAAAGTATTTTAGCAAAAAGATATTTTAACAACTAGGAAAAAGCTCTTATTTGTAGCAAAAGGAATCTTTTAAACTAACATGACAAGGTACAGGCAAAAATTAATATTGTACACTAATGTTCTTTTTAGTGACTAGCTTAGGTTGATTTATTCATTTAGGTAATTATGTACCATAATATTAGTAATTCAGAGTGAAATTGAATTAGGAAACACTGAATAAATTGAAACTGTAGTCATATTTCTTTCTCACTGTGTAAGGAACAGAGATGTATTGATGTAAGTTCTAAGTGTACAGCATAAGTTAAATTCCCTAGACTGCAATTTGATCAAAAAGCATTAGACATTTACTTAGGCTATAATAGGTCCTTGCCATTGGATGGCAGTAAAATTCTACATCAATCACTAAAAGCAAAGTGAACCTAGGAAAACAATGGGCTTTTTTCCTTTTTTATTTAAGAGTAGAAAGCTTGAGGGGGGATGGTGTTGCCTTAAATGCTGTGATAAGCACTAATATTGAAATATGTTTCCTTTTTCTATGTTAGGAGCATTTTAGAAACAGTAAACTCAATTTTCTATTATGTAGAAAATCATTTATTTCTTCCTGAAAAGAAAAGCAAATGTGAGCATATTGAAAAGACAATGCAAATTTATTCTGTTTATTGCTACCAATCTATCAGAGGTTTATAAATATATATATGGTGTACTTTTTTACTCAACAAGATTTGTTATATTTTGCACACTATGGAAATTATTTTATAAATAATCGGCCTTCTGTGGTTGCATTGTAGAAGATTAATGCTTTTCTTTTGCATCCATTATTACTGCAAATACTATGACCAAGAGAGTTCCCTTTTTAATAAGGAAAAGATCTGTCCTTTCTGTGTGCACATGATGCCAGTGCCTGTACTGTACCACCCTTTTTAGGCAGAGCCTTTTTGTGCAGCAGTTTCACATCCCAGGCCTTGTTCCACCACCTTTGTTCAGACCATTCCAGGATCAACAACCATTCAGGTGTCCACGAAGCAATTAAGTTTCTACAAGGTGATCAGCACTGAAAATTCAAGTCATTAAAACAAAAGGACTCAGTTTAGCTCTATGCCTTCTCCTTGACTCCTAATTCCAAGATTTAGACCAACAATAAGTACTTTTTTTTTTTAATTGTTATTATATCAAACAACGAATAAGGTGCTACCATGTTCTTAAAATATTGTTTCTATGAATTGCATGTTAAGTAAAGAGAAAAAAATTATTATCAGACAAATTATCCTGCAATATTCATTTTCTACTTCCTATTTTGGGAAGCTACGCATGTAAATTACTTTCACTTTTAAATGTGCAAGTCCTGATCAATGAAAATCAATAGGAACATTACAAATACAATCACTATCATGGTAATTACACCAGTTTTTGACTGGACCCCTTTCATACCAAAAATAGATTTCATGCGTTTTGCAAAGATAGAGAATTATATTTTAACAGGACTGAACTAAATAGAGCAAGAAATGTGTTCAGCATATGGTCTCACATGAAAAAATACAAATTCTTATGTCTTCATTTAATGTTTTCTAAAAAAAGTTATAAATTTAGTAGCTTGAATTACAGTCTAAATAGCAATAAAATAAGTCAACTGTTTTTCACAATGTAGTCAGGGTGGTCTAAAAGAAGCTAAAGGCTATTAATCAGGATTTCCTGGGATCAAACCACAGACTCCCTAGCAATTTATTCACTCACTTTATATTTAGAGTCTGTTAAAACTTTATTGCTTTTCAAAGATCATATTAGGCATTAAAATTTGGAAATCATTTAACAAAAACTGTTATGGAAAAAAAAAAGAGAGAGAAACTAGCTTATCACAAACTCATTCTTAGGAAAGAATGTGTGAAATATACTCAATGGACCCATACTAATCTGGGGTTTATGACAGTGACTGTGAAGTGAAGCAATGCCATAAACCCGGTGGTACAGCCAGTTTCACTCACAAGGATTTGTAATTACAATGCTCCTGAACTGAAATAAGAAATCCCCCACAGAAATATTCCTCCCCCACGTTAAGGCCATGATCCTACAACTATTCTATCAACTTTGGGGCCTTGAGCAGTACCAGCTAAGTCAGCTGAATTACTCATGTATTTAAGATAATCATATACTGTCAGGATCAAAAGTGTAAGATTTTTTTGTTGAAATCCCCCGAGACTTAGTGCTTGGGACTAAATCTTCTGAGGTCCAGACACTATAAATTCACTTATATTTAGTGAGCCTGAACAGCCAGCAATTGGCTGTTGATATTCTTCTCACATTTGTATTTAGCCTAAGAAGTGTCATTAAAACTCATAAACAGAATTTCTTGAGGTGTTCAGAATTTTTAATCTATCAGAATTTGAGATTTTCAGCATCTCCCAGTGGGATTTGGTGCAATACAGGATCAGACTGCAGCTGAAAGAAAATTTACAGTGCTGTGATATGTAAAACAAATCTGTCAGAAGCCTGTTCTTCTGGAGTCGTGTATTAGGCCTACAGTTCCATATGAGGAAAAAACTAAACAAATTCCTGCACAATAACCACTCTTGGTGATATAAATGAAGCCCATGTGATATCTAAAAGCCTTTCTGCTGCCAACAGACACTGCTGCCCACAATCTGGCCTTACTTCAGTCATACACCAAAATAATTCTACTTTTCTTTGGAGCTCCTAACTTGCAATGATGTAAAAAGGCCTGTGGTGTTGGAGTGAACATTCCAGGAAGCTTTACCCTAATCTTTGGAAGTGTGCTGTTGATTTTGAAATAGGAAATTACTCAATTTGTGCTTTTATAAACTTTAAACAGAAATGGGATCACCAGATATGCACAAGTGTATTTAAAAAAATATTAGCACAAATTAAGAAAAAAACAACTTCTGTCATTTTTTTGTACAGAGTGAGCAACTGCCCATAATTGTGCTGAACTTGAGAATGGTAAATGGTGCTCACTTTTGGGTGAAAAACTATACCATATAGACTTCAATTTCAAAAATATAAGCATCTTTATTAAAAATAAAGGCTCAAGTAGCTCAAGAAACATTGATTAGACCCATGGTCAAACAGCAACAGGCTCAGGGCGGCTGTTGTTAATGACCAGGTGTGCCAGCTTGTTGGTTAGTTACTATTCTGCTTTACAAGTATATGAACTTGGGGTAATGTCCAGAAATCCAAACCACTCTGTGTGTTCTGTGGACAGGAGTTGTGGGGAAGAAAAAGATGCTGGGAGAGCAGTAGAAAAGCAGTAGTAAGACATCCTATAAAGCAAATGAAAGTTTGAGAGTCAGATGAGCTGCGGACATGTGACTAATAAAGGGTGGGTGGAGTGGGGCTGGGGAAAGTGGGCAGAGAATAAAGCAGTGAGGCAGGAATTGTAGAGTCAATGGGGTGGCCAAGCAGAGTGTTGAAATGTCAGTGAGTCATGGCAGTGGGAGGCAGCTGGAGTGCAGGTGCTGAGCTCAGGGAACTATGGCAACACAAGCAGAAAAGTTTTCTGAGTGCCAGAATTCAGTGCTATCATCAGAGGGCAGGGCTGGTGTTAGGTAGGTGCTGAGGGTTTCTGTTAGCACTCCAGCTTCTCCCTGCTCCTGGCAGACCTTCCTTACAGAGAAAGGGACTTAATTAACAGAATTTTCACAAATTCTTAAAAATTGCTTTCCTACCATAAAAACAGCCTATTTGTTACTCAAAATCCTTTTTATTCTAAGTAATTTCAGATCAAATTATGGCCTAACATCACTGTACTATCAACAAACTTCAACTAAGGAATTAGATCCAAAGGAAGGACTTCAGTCATGCTTCTTAGGACTCAGGTCTTTAAAAAGGTAATAAATTTATTATGTAAAGCCTATTTTGCTATGAAAATCTCAGCCAAAGACTCATAGCTGGATCCAGTAGACACTCATTTTTCATGGAGACCCAGTCTGGAGAACTGAAACCTACACTTCATAATTTACTAAGTTGCTATATTGATTGGTAACATGCCACTTTTATTCCCTGAAGAATAACCTGTAATGCCAGCAGCTCAAACTTCAGGCACATCAAAATAGAAAGATCTTGTAGGTGACAAATATCTGAAGAGGGCATTGAGTAAGCAATGACCAGCTGAAAAAGTCCATTTCTTGCTCCTAATTTTTCTTTTTGTGGGAGTCTGCCGTAAATACAATTCTAATGCCCAGGACTGGTCTTAGTCTTACAGATCTCTGCTGTCTATGTAAAGTTGCAAATTGAGAATGCACAGAAATGTACCCAAGGAGAAGCACTGAAGTGCTGACCCAACTCTGTGATGCTGCAATCAGCTGCTCTTCCCACATAATGAGGGATCCATCAGACTGGAGCAGTTTGCAAATTTTTTGCACAAATTGAAATAATTTCCCAGTCTCTTTTATACTTGCTGATACCCTAAACATTCCTCTGAGGAAATCAAGAGGCTGAAACTTTAATCTTATATTACTTAGTTGGGTTGTACAGCTGATGTGACTTGATAAATGTTAATTATTAGTATCTCATTTTATCAGTTGCAGCATTTATGCATTCAGAAGACTTCCAAAACACAGACAGTTTTTGTTGGCTCTCAGAGGGGAAGTGTGAAGGATCTGTACTTCCAAACAGGTCGCTCCTGCTCCTACAGGATGTACATTCCTTCTGTCAAGTAAGAGGCCCAAAATTATGCCAAGAAGTCATTAACTGTAAAACAAGTAGCAGGAACCAAGTGCTAAAAATAGATTTTGAAGACAATCAAGTAATTTAGAAACTATGATACTTTTACTTGATACAACTAATTACAAATAGTAAAAAAAAAAACTTGTCAGGAATCCAGTAACTCAAGAATCAACAACTCTGCCCAGAAACAGGGAAATGCAAATTGCCTACAAGAGCACTCACTGGAAGCATTTCTCTCAGCTCTCAGCTAGAATCAGCTACAGGTTGTCTCCAAAGGATGTCTCCAGTGGAGCAGGGCTGGTGGGGAGGACACCCAGCCCAGCTCTTTGCCCCGGCAGGCTGCCCCTGGCTGGGTGTGCCCCAAACCACCAGGTGTGTGACTGCAGATACCTGCAGCCACCACGCAGCCCTCTTAGTGGGGATTAAGCACATCTATCACACCTCTGCTTGCCAATGGATGTTTTAGTTTCCTGAGCACAGACTTTCATACATAGACAAGCCCCAAGTTAATTTCAAGTCATGATTAGTTTTTGACAACATTTAAGATCTCTGAATTGGTGTTTATTTTGAGGCTCTTGATATGCAAATCACTTATGCTAAATTCTGCAGCTTTGACTCAGTTTAGATTATCAGCGTTTACCTGCAAACATTTGAATAAACACAAGTGAGACCATCCTTTAACAACCCTTTTAAGATCAAAGAGTCAGTATTCTGCCTTTGAGGCTTGTCAGTTTAAAACCTACACTAACAATTAAAGGATTCCTCCCCCTCCTCTCTGCTGTCTCTCTCCCTCCCAAAACCAGCAAAGAAAAGATTCCACCCTGCAAGAAATGTCCAGTTTTATATGAGAACTTCTCATTAATGAGTAAACATGCACTGTTCTGCAATATTGTTTCCCTGCTCTTCTGCTGAATGGGCTCCATCCTGCATGGCTAAAATCTCTGGATAACAAAAGGGCTCTGGTGAGATCTGAGCTTCCATTAAGAATTTGATTTATTTTGTGCTATTTCACTAGGAATACCCTAAGATTTTTTCCATGATAGTTAATGTCAGAATACCATAGGAAAAACACGGTGAATAAGTATTAATGTGCTTACTGCTGACATCCCTCAATCAATGAAATGGAGTTTTGTGCTTCTTGGCTTGGCAGAATAGGGCATTGTATTTTTCATAGGCATACAAAACATTTGTAAATCTGTGGAATAATAAGTAAAGAAAGATCATGTGTCTTGAAACATATTTTTATTACTAAACAGTGGCATTTCTGAGCTAACATCACTGTCCTCACTGGGATGGAGAGACTGTAAGGAGGACAAGAGTAGCCTTCTGCTCTGCAGGTGAAACCATCTTTTGGTTGTTTTCAGAAGCAAGATTACACTCAGCATTGGTTTTGAAGAATTTATGTTTTCTCTTTTAAAAAGAAAAAATTGGTTTTCTATCTGAAAATATTCCAGAGCAGAATAGGGTTATTGGCTGCTCCGTGGTCTGACAGTGTCTTGACTGACAGGCATCTTCAGCCACATTAGCAACTGGAATAGCTGCAGAACACTTCAGAGCATTCAGTCTGTCTTACAAAAACTGTGATGCTGTTTTTCTCTCCAAAAAGCAGCCACTCCACCTATGGGGTGGGTGGAGCTGCAAATGCTCCTGGTCCTGAGGCTGAGCTGCAGCAGCAGCCTGGGGCCACTGCACCACCAACCTCCTCTCATTCTGAAAGGGTAACTCTGAAGGATCAGGACCATACAATGATATATTTTTGCAGCCACAAAGACAGAAAATAGCGTTTTCTGTGTTATTTCCATGACTCTGGATAGGTGGAGTCAAGCATAAAAAGCAGGCCATTCTCTAGCTGTCCTAAAGCAAAAACTATAAATTTGATTGTAGAGAAGGATATAAGAAGTATAAAAATGAGAAATTACCTGTGTGAACGAATACAATTTGAACTCATAGTGGATTCTGATTCACACTAGGTTTGACTTATGGTTCATTACTTTGCACACAGTCCTATCACAGGACTTTTTTAAATTTTTCCAGTGTTCTGGTACTAGACAAAGCAAAACGTCTGTTGACAAAGCATAAATACATTTAAATATCTATGTTTTCTGACCATCTTTTGTGAAAACTTCAATTTTGACTAGTCACCATTATTTCTGGTACACACACAAACTAATTTTCATTAGAGAATATGTTCTATAGTGATTAGTCAAAAGTAAGACAACAGTTTATGTCTTTGTTGTAATGGACAGCTAAGATAAAAGTCTGATAATTCATTGGGGAAAACCAGTATATGAGTAGTTGCAAATTAAATTAAAATAAAAAACATAGATAGTGTATCTCCTGACTGTATAAACATGGTTTGTTTTCTGTCTGCTTCTCTTCCCCCTTGCAGCAAGGCCTTTCCACAGACTCTTTAGTGGGCTCAGTAGTACTCAGTGTGCTACTTCTGTGAAAATCCAATCCATATTGGATTTTTTAAACATTGTGATCTCAATAAGTGGGTTATACTAGCAACTGAAGGGTCATAAAGCAAATTAAAGCCCATGTTTAATGAATACCACCTTAGCTGCCAAAAAATACGTTGGTATTTTCAGACCTCTGTGGTGCTGAGTGTTTGTAAATAAAACAGTTCTGTCTTTGAAAGAGAAGTTACACAGTCCAGTTCCTTCCACAGCTCTTATTGGAGGAACTAAAAACTACAAAGCAAGTTTTCCTCCTGCAAAGTAAACATTTACCAATGTTTGAGACAACCTTACAATTGCATAAGTGGCATGTTACCAAAATATCACAAAATATGTGAAATAGAGGGATATTGGATATTATCAAAACACATCAAAATATTCCACCTGTGATCAAGAGTTCAAAACAACTTCTATCTGAACAATAACTGCATTTATTATGGGTATCATTCTGTAGACTGAAAAAGATAAGACTGTGTGAAATGGATTGACCTTTTTATATGAAGGAAAAAAAAAGCCCAGAGAGAGGCAAAAATTCATGTCTTAGAAATAAAGCAGAAAGTTATATAATTCTCAAGCAGTCTTTGCAAGCCTTGGCCAGAGTGGCAGTGATGGGCCCCTTCAGAGGGAATAATGGGAGTTCAGTCTTAGAAAGGCTTTATAACTCCTGTGTTTCCCTGTTGCATAATGTTCATTAGGACTTAACACATTTTCTAGAGAAGGCAGCTCAACCATTTCTCTTCATTTTGGCTAAGGAAATGAGGGGTAGCTCAAGCAAATACAAGAACTACATTTGCATGGGATTCTTCCATTTTTGTTTTAACAGAATTGCCAAATAAGTCAGGTGTTTCTTGCCTCCACATGGTAAAGAGGACAGATCCTAGTATGAAGTAACATAAGCAAAAAGCAGAAGAAACAACGGCAATAGGAAAGGTTAGGAGAAAAAGAGGTCACAGTAAGTCTTGCAGTTACCATGAGGCCTCTTTATTCATGCCTTTACACAGTTATTTATATATGTATTTTTTCATAAATGATATCCAGTAAGTTATCCTTTGTCCAAGGACAAAGTTGAGAAAATGTAAAATTAGATCTGAAACAGATTGTTATGAAAGAAAGGAAAACTGAAGACAAGATGCTCACAGAAGAGAAATGACAGTGTGGGGAGGAGAAAGTGGAAGATCAGAGGGTTGAAGATAATCAGCCTAGTGACAAGGTACAGAGGCATCAGGTGTTTGCTGTTGCTGAGAGAGTTTGGTCACAGAGTGAAAAAGTTATCTGAGAAGGCAGATGCAAGCTCAGCAAATCAAGAACTCTGAATGGTTGGTAAAACACTGGTACTGAAGCTTTTGTGGAAGCCTGAGGTTTGGAGAAATCAAGAAAGATGTGGGGATTTTTCTTGGAAGACCTTCTGGGGAGATGCAGAAGGAAAAGGTAACATATTCTCTCAGGATGAAACTGTGGAGGTCTCAAACCTCACAGCAGCCAGAAGGAGCCATATTCTTATTATTCCACACACCCACTGCATCTGCAGCCCTATACAGGCTTATCTACAGAGCTCTTGGAGATGGCCAAGAGAAACACTTTTGTAAGCCATGGCCTTTTCTTTGTTGGGCAGACCTAGAAATGATGCTGCCCTTGAAAGATATAAATGGGACAGAATGGGATTAATCAAAGCAGTTACAAGTCATGCATTCTGTTGTAATTTTTTTGTTACAGCAAAATAACATTTTTTTACATATATGTATATAAAAAGTAAAAATATTCTATTTTATTATAAAATGGAAATAAAACAGCTACTTAAAAATTTCTTGCACAGTAAGAAATCTGAAATTTTATTTAGAGAACTGGTATCTGACAACGCCACTTGTCTGTAACTACAATTATTTTAAGACACAAACCCCAGCATTCCTAAATGTGAAGAAGGGATTTAATATTAATCATTTTTAGACATCAAGGGCCATAGAACCACAGAAGGGAGAGAGCTGCTCCAGGTTATTGACTGCCAAGCAGCCCAGCTCAATGGGTTCACTGGTTAAATCAGCTTAAACCAGAAGTTCACTGGTTAAATCAGCTGCATAAACCCATGGGGAAGCCCTCTGGGGAGCCCTCAGTCAGCTCTCGTGCCTCCTTTGCTGGGTTTGGTGGCCATGGGGACACCCCTGGGTGGCACCTGCCCTGCCCAGGGACACCCTGGAGCCCCAGCTCTGGGGCCACAGCCTGCAGGCAGAGAGAGAAACGTTCCCACCCCACGGGCCAGGTGGGGCAGGGACATGAGGGGCCCTGCAGGCAATACCCCAACCACCAGCACCCATCAGGGCTCTGCCAAACTGGGAAAAAACCCAGAAGGGGATCCAGGACAAAAGGGGTACTACATACAAATACTGCCTAAAGTCTGTTGATATCTCTTCTCTGTTAACATTATTGGTGCTGGTTCTACTGACAAATGTTTATCATTATTAAGGAAAATTAATAAACTTACTGCTTCAAGATTTGCTTTTTAAACACTCTAAAAATATATATATCAAAAATATAAAAATCATTATCTTAGTACTGCCTTAGCATCCAAAATATGCTAATGCTGCCCAGAAATCCCTTTCAGAGCATTCAGTGGAGAAAAATTAAATAGATATGAATGTGGATTGCCTAAGATATGCTTTTGAAAACAAAAGACTTAATTAATGGGGCTGTGACATAGAAAAATACAGAATTTGTTCATGTTTGTGTGTTCCTACTTGGAAAGCTGTTGGGAAAATTTTGGCATTATCCTAAAGGGAATACAAATGTGTCTGTTTTAATGTTTATAACTATGTCTGCTTTACGAAACAAAGATGTCTATATAGCAGCAAAATGAGTTCCAAACAGAAAAGACAAACTTCTACTGAGAGCTGACGTTAAAAAATAATGGATAGAAATATTTCCATGAAGCTTGGCAGGAATATGTACACTGTAGATGAACAACTGTTTTAACAAATGTTCAATAGAAGTATCCAGAATCCAAGGAGGAAATAGCATAACTACTGATGTCTGATTCCATTAGGATCAGAACCAATGCACTGCTAAATTATCACAGGATACTTTATGAACTGTTATTGATGATTTAGTGGCAGGCTAGGTTATGCAGCTTACAAGCTGTCACCTTTAAGGTGAAGCCAAAAGCGAGCCCAAGGATATATTCTAAAGGAAAATGTAACAATTATTATAGCATGTGTGTCAGCAAAGTTCATATGATTCATTGTCCTTCTGGTAATAGGAAAGCTGTCAGTGGGTGCTCTTGGGCATGGTTCAGCTAACTATATAAAGAATGTTCTCTTAAACATTCACCTACGGCTTGGGATTCAGAGGTTGCTTGTCTGATTAAATGGAAAGGAGGTAATTTAAAAGCATCTTCCTTTCCAAATATGTTACTGTCAATTGGCTTTGGTTCAGAGGTTTCCAATCTGAAGTACATGAGGCAGCTGCAGAAGAACTCTATTAATATTCCTGCATAAAATGCTTTCTTAGCCCAGGTCAGCTCCCCTATGCACTTTTGATGTATTAGAACTTTAATGTTCAACTGAATTGACAAGTGATGGGTTTTACAATCAATGTGCACAAAGGACATGCCATTCCCAAGCAAGCTCAAGATTTATTAAATATAATGATAAAGAGGAGCATGTCAGGTGGAGGCTACTCTGCAGTGTTTTTTTCCTCTGTAGTTCATATATTGTGCAAGTTACATCTGTGATATCTGGTTTAACACTGGGCTGCAGCTCAGCTCTGTTTCAGTAAATGAAAGCTTTGAATCGTTAAAATGCAGAGTGTCAACCTGAGTGCTTAAGAGAGGGAAAAAATAAATCTGTGGCATATTTTCCTTAATGTTTTGCCACAGGTTCATTTCTGAACTCACAGCACAGATGTTTTAAATATGATACAACCTATTTGTTCTGATGTTCAATGCTAATTCTTTGGGAAATATGTACTAAATTAAGGGAGGTTATGTTTTCTTGTGATGAAGTAGCTCAGCTCCCACCAGTGTTTTCAGGAACTTTCTCACTACTTTGTGCTGGATTTTTTTTCCTTAATGGCTAATGTTGGAATGAAGTGGCACGGCCTTTCAGAGAAAGGCTAACTTACAGTAGTTTTTGTATAATGCTCCACAGATGTAGATGTTCCCCAGATGTGAACAGACTAGAAACTTAGTTTTGTCTCTGGATGTTCATTCACCATATAAATCTCCCAACACATTCTTATCTGCTATGTAAATAAGATGTGGAATTCCAATAGTGTCAGCCTTCTACAGCAGATGGTATAGTGAGATTTACCACACCATTACATTTAATGGGATTGAATTCATTTGGATTTCTTGATGTTCACTCTGTCCTTCTCTGAGCAGCAGTGTTGCCAATGTTCCTGATTATATATGATTTGAGAGAGTGCTTAAAGAAGAAAAAACCCTTTATCTTAGAAATACGAGTATTTTCTGTCAAATTTTAAAGTGTGTATATATTGCATTTCACAGGATTTATAACCCCTATGAGAAAAGGATATTTAATGAATATTCAACAAAGAACTTCAAGTCATTACATTTGAAGATTTTTGTAAATATCAGCTATCCAGTTAACTGTTTTAGTACTAGCATCACTATATATTCATTGGGAAAGAAATGAGCTTTTTACCTCATCACATCAGTGAAGACAGAGAGAAAACAACAAGAAAGAACCTCTGTTAAGAAAAAAAGAATATCTTAAGAACAGATTTCAAATAAAAGTTTTTGATTTTCATTTCAAAGTAAAATAGGCTCACCATATGCAATAATGACGCTAAATTAATAAATAACATTCAAAATTGAAGAGCAAACTGATGTTGCTAAAACATAATTTAAAATGACAGTGTAAAACTCTGTCAAATTCTTGTAGTGCATTTTATTTTCAAAAAATGCCATTGCAAATGCCTTGATCTGCTTGTTCCACAAATAGCTGTGTACCCAAAATGGCATTTAAATGTATACAGATATCATATGTAGTCAGCCATTAGATGATGCTTTATTTTCTCTGCTTAGCATTCTGTCATTTCTGCAAAATCTTATGTAGCCTAAAAATTTACTCAAACCAGTCACAAATTTTGTCATGCTATTGCTCCCATTCCTCACAATAGTCACAGACCACCAAAGTACTCTCACAGGACAGCTGAATGAGAAAAAAATATTTCTTTTTATAATGAAACCTGAGGATTTCAGAGTTTTTCTGTCTTGAAAGCACCCAGCTATTCTAGTTATGTTGAAGTTATTTCTAACACCAGGCTTCAGGCTCAAGAGATCTGAACTGTTCCATAAACAATGTTATGAATTGTAAACCAGTCATCTGATCAGCAATAACACACTCTGTACTACAGTGCCAAGCAAGGGTAGCAATAATGCTGAATCTACATGCATGAATGAAAAAGCTTTAATTAGCACAGTGAATGGAAAACATCTCACTTTTCTCAATAGCCTATAGAGGCAAAACTAGCTCTACAGCTGATCTGATTTACACCCAGAATTCCTATTCCATTGAGCACTAAAATTTCAACTTTTATTCAGAAGACAGATGAAAAATGCCATGTCAGACTTCTGAAACTATTGGACCACTGTGGAAAACCCTGAAATACTGATTTTTTTTATCTAAATAGTGTATAATCATGGGATAAACACTTGTTTCCACAAGTCACCAAGCTCAAAGTGAGCAGAGCTATAACCACACTAGGAGCTCTGGCCTGGAGCTCCCAGGAAGAGGCTGGAGGGGACTAGAGGTGCCTTTGCCCAGCTCCCCCCATCCTGCACACTTACAGACAAAACCAAAGTGCAAAATCCAAACTCTCCTCTTAAATATGCTGGGTTTCTGACAGACAGAGTTTCAATGGAGAAATATTCTGCTGGAGAGCTGAGCAAGCTGCAGTTCATGGCAGCCCACCCTGCCCAGCATCACCTCACAGGCGGGCAGGGTTTCCCAACACACAGCTTTGCTGGCAGTCAAGGGAAGGCACAGCAAGAGATGTTCCAATTTTTGCACAGGCATCACACATTGCTTGCTGACTCTGAACACTAACAAAATTTAAACATTAGGAAATAATTTTGCTTTACTGTGACTTTCTGTACAAAAAAACCCAATAAAGAATCTAAAAGAAAATCGTGGAAGAGGCAGTGTGGCAGCCCTGATTCATCTCTGCCATAGCTTGTAATTGGAGTGAAAGTAAGAGCATCAGAGATCTTTCACTTCAGTGAGACTTCACTGACAAACCTTTTCCCCCTTCAAAGACAGTACCTCCTGATACAGCAGCCCTGCCTTTCCATACAGTCTGTGAATTGCTGCTTCACTCCCTGCCTTTGATGGCAATTAGATCAGACTGTCAGTAAATCTCATTTTCCTATTCCTCCGCCATAGCTCTTGTTGCTTCTACCAAGGCTATTCATGTTAGACAATATATTAATGATAGATCTACATTGGTGTTAGGGAAATGAGCTACAGGAGGTTGCTGTAGGCCCTGAGGAGTTTTCCTACTTTCTTTGATTTATCAAGGATAAATAGTGGCTTTAAGGCTGGTTCTGTGTGTGAGAAAAGCAAACTAAAAAAAGTCTTCTGGTGGTTTCTCATGTTTTAAAAAACAAAACAAAAAAACCTCAAAAATGCTCAAGAACCTGTTGTTTTCCAAGCATTTTTCTAGGCAAGATCAAAAAGTTAAGGAGAGCAGCAATTGCCATGCAAAACCCCCAAATTCATCCATACACTAATCCTGTTATTTGCATGTGTATGAAATCCAAAACCTTCCGAGGCATTTTTAAGAGCTTTTAGACAGAGAAGTCTCCAAAAAGAAAAACTAACTGTCCCAAGTTAATTCAGTTTTGCTTTAATATTGAACTTCTAATGGCTCAAACTGGTTTAAGCTCCTCATGAGATGGACCAAGGGAAGCATTGCTTCATTCTAAATAAACACTCTTGGTTTAAACATGTATTTAGATCAGGTGATTTGAAAGCCTGTAAGAATAGATTTTCTGTAAGATACTGGTGGTGCTCTTGGACTATCAGAGGAGCTCCATTATTTAGTGTGTCCTTTCCAGTCCTAGTAATATGAAAAGCACAGGAGAAAAATGTTCATGATGTGTTCACATGTTAAAGTATTTGGGTTCTGACTTTCACTGAAAGAGTAACAAATTCATCTGTGAAAGGTCTGCTCTGCTCTTTTTTTCTTTTTCTTTTTTTTCCCCCTTTCTTCTTTTTTCTTTATTTTAATATATGGTTTGGAATCTCCCAAGCAGCAGTGAGGCAATGACTGAAGCAGAGAATTAAAGAGTAAACTTAGGTAAAGGAGTGATAAATCAGAATTCCATTTCTGTCTAGTCAATGCATCATTTACCCACTTAGATGTGTCAAATAGAGGAATGTCTCCACATTTTTTTGTAAAGCACTACAGGATATATTAATGAGCCAGTGCAGGACAAACATTACATGAAAAATACTGATACTCAGGTGAATTATGAAATCGTAAATGAAATGGCTTTCATTATTTGCTTGGGGGGCTGTTCCTAGAGAAGTAAACAAAAAAAGAGATCTGTCTACACAGCCAGCAAAACCAGCCCAAAGAGAAGAAGAGAATTCACCAGCGAGATACCCCAGATATAGAAAAAGAGTTCTTCTCCCTTCTCTGTGCAATCTCAGGATTAAATAAACATATCCAGGCTTCCTGAAGTGCCCTGCTGACTCCCCACCAGTGGTTATTCATACTAGCCAAGTTACCTGTGTAACTTGGAGCTGTCTAGACAATTTTTTATTTAAAAAAAAGCTACTCCAAATGAAAATTTAATCTCCTCTTTCCCTCTTTCCATGTTCTCTATTTCCTTTAAAGATTGGCTTGCATTTTCACTGAAATTATTCTGACAAAACACCCACAGTATTTACTTTATCATTTAATTAAAGAGTCGATATTTTCTCTGTCTACTTTTAAGTTTCTCATTTAGGTTATTCTAGAAATTTATAGGATTTGGGTGTAATAAGATGATGCCATTAACTTAAGTGAGTTTTTTATGCTCTGGGCATATCTTCAACAGCCATCACAGAACTGCTACCCCAGTCCAGCTTCACTATTACACAAGACGTGGAGACTCCCCACTTTGGGTGGGAAAAACTTCCAGAGTCTTCCACTAGAGTACTTATCACAGCAACTCCAGATGGGAAAACATTTTGAAATTATGGAGGGCTTGTTTCTACATCTTTGATCACACTGAGTAACTCCTTGCTCTACAGATGGTGCCACTGACATCAGCAGCTCCTGCTGTAGACGCAGGTGCTAGACAATGTGAAACTGAGACCTAAACCTGGCCCTAAATACAGTTCTAGCACCTGAAGAAGACTAAAAAGGAAACACAGCTATTATTCCTTTTTTACTCGATAGTCACCATCTTTATTTTGTTTTAATGTTACCACTAAAGGGAAAATTTCAGCTACTTCTTCTATTATACATTTGTGATAGCAACTCTAAATTTCACATTGCTCTTGCAGTTATGAACAAGATAAATTTGAGTCATGGGCCAAACCTAGAAGCTTGTAAATCAAAAGGCACCACAGGTACTCTGTGTTCTTGTTAGTCAGTCCCTAGGATTTAGATAGGAAAAAAATTTTAAAACATGAAAATAATATACTGTTAAAGTTGATTAGCTGGCTGTAGTCTCCTAGATACAGAAGATTTCCTCCTTTTGCACAGCAGGTGTATGCATGACTTATGCAGGCAAAGCTCAATTTTGTAAAGGTTAAATTTGATCAAATTGATTAAATACAGATCTTTCTTCCATTCTATCAGTATCACATTTATGCTTACTGGTTTGCAAAAGCCATAGTCATTTCCTGTTTTCCAAAAGCCAGTCATTTCCTTACTTTACTGGGTCCAATTGTTAAGTATCTAAAATTACAAATAAAGAAACAATCCTTTTACCTGTAACTTGAAAGTGCCTTAAATAACCCCCTGTAAAAATGTTCCTGTTCATCTGTGACAAAGAAAATAAGTAAACATTTTTTCCAGCCCTCTGTGTTTGGCACACTGGTGCTCAGACTCAATGAAATGATAACTTCAAGTAAAAGTACTTTTATCAAGTCAGAAGAACAAAGTCTGCAAAATCATCACACACTGAGAGAAATAAATTCAATTTTTCCTTTTGGGAAAAACTGAAAACACAAGTCTGGATTTGGCAAAAGTTTAAAAATCAAGCTAAGACCTTTGAGTATGATTAGCAATGTTGATTTTGACAGGGATTCTTACAAAGCTGGCAAATGTTAAAAAATCCTGCTAAGCACACATTCATGAGTGTTGCATATGACTGGGAAAAAACTAGCCCTGTTTCTGGGAAATGAGTGCATTAAATTCCCATTTCAAGTATCTGGTAGTTAATAATGTTCAATACCTTGTGGAAGTTACTCAGTCTAGGGACAAGAGTGCTCATTTACACCTGGGCTGGTGGCTGGTGATGGGCAGGGTTTCAGTCCCTGACCATGAAAAACCTTTGCATCATCCAGGAATTATAATGGAATTTATTCAGGGTCATTAACTACACAGAGACAGCTGTGAGCACTAGTAAGATTTACTTAGTATGAAGATATAAAAATTAACCAATCTCCTAGATTATAGATACAAATCTGTGCGTTGAATCTGTACAGATCAATGCTAAATGAATCATTAATATTCTGCATGAAGCAGAAAAAATAAGTCAGTGAAAGCTGATCCTGCTACCTTGTCATTACACTCTCTATTAACACAAGTTCATCCAAAATTGCAAATCATTACAGCTTTTCCAGCATCTGCCACACTCCACTACTGTCCCTGGAGCACTCAGAGAGTCAAATATGTTTACTAAAGCATAAAACTACTAGCACCACTCATCCATGGTTACACAGACACATCTGAACATTACTTTAAAAGTGTCATAGACCTTATATTTATTGTTCTGAATAAACATTAGTCTCATGAGCAGAGAAGCACCAAAGACCAGAGCCTGGTAATTACTTGCCGGATAGGTACACTGCCATTAGCTGCAATGAAAGCCTCTCTGTCTTTCCATGTCACTGGATTTCGGTGCTAGGAAACACTTTCTTACATCAGACAGGAGAATTTAGCTCCCTGCTTCTTCAGTCTCGTGTACTTAGGCAATAAGGCCATAATGTTGCTGGATGTTTGACTGCCTTTTGACACAAATTGCACCAGACACAGTACATGGATAATTAGCAGGGAATACAGGCTCTGGTTTTAATCCAAGCCTTTTAACATAAGTTTCAAAAACCAGTTAGGATTACCTGAAATATTTCATTGTATTTTAATTTTTACAAAAACTGTAACCTCTCCTACATTGTGGATAAAATCTTGATTGTTTTTTCAATGAAATTTTGGGAGTTTAAGTGTTTTGTTACTTTGATTTTAAAAGCTAAATATTTTAATATTTCCAACATTAATATTGTTGTATGAACCATTTTTATGAAAATTGAGCACATTTTTAAAGACAACAAGAAAAAAAATAAGCAGTGAATTCTAGAGTGCAATTTTCTGTGAATAAAGGTTCAACTGTGTATTTGATCTCAACACCCTATAAACATCAAGAAAATAAATAAATTTTATTTATGCTGTCATATTTCTAATTAGAAGGGGCAAGAATCTTTTCAAAGGAACTTTCATACATTATAAGTTAAATATGGTGTCAGCAGCAGCACAAGGTCAAGGAAATCAGAATCAAGTGTGACACAGAGATGTTTCTGTAAAGTGCTATTTGAAGGGCTGTGACTCAGGGAGAAGGACACATGTTCACCCAGGACACTAAAATGTGCTCATGCTCCCTGTACTCACTAGAGAGCAGAGGAGTTAGTTCTGTAACACAAACCCAACAAGTTACTAACCCACAGCCTTTATGACTGCCAAAATTTGGAACTACTTCTACTGCTATTCAAAATGTAAGTGTTGAACTCATTCCAGTCTTTCATTGATGTGCTACAGCAAGTGGAGAGAGAGAGGAAGAAAACCAAAACTGGCAATATCAGAATTTTCCACTATTTTTCTGACAGCTCCAGAACCAAAAGCCAATATGTGCTTTGGCAGAGTAAAACTTTCAGGCTGATGGGAATTGGGATTATTCTGGTTTACATCAGCTACTGGCCTGACCCAGGGCCTTTGGCACTGGCTTCAAGGGCTGGGTTGGACAGGCTGAGAGGCTGGAGAGCAGCCTCATCCCCCTGCAGTGTGCTGGAAAGTGCTCTGAGATGGAAATGGGGCTGGAGAGCAGCCTCATCCCACTGCACTGTGCTCCAAGGGCTCTGGGATGGAAGTGGGGCTGGAGAGCAGCCTCATCCCCCTGCACTGTGCTGGAATGGGCTCTGGGATGGAAGGTGGGGCTGGAGAGCAGCCTCATCCCACTGCACTGTGCTGGAATGGGCTCTGGGATGGAAGTGGGGCTGGAGAGCAGCCTCATCTCCCTGCACTGTGCTGGAATGGGCTCTGGGATGGAGGGTGGGGCTGGAGGCTCCACACGCTGACAGAAATCGAGGCAGTGTGCCATAAGGCTTTTTAGAACTCATCTCTCAGCCTCACAGAAGGCAAAATAGGCAGCCTTTTTCTCTTCAGTAAAAATCTGCCTTTATGCATTGCTCATATTCAGCTCACAATCAGATGCTGTGCAGATCAGTGCCCAAAATATCAATCCAGCCAAATGTTTGCCAGAGCTTTAGGGAAACCTTACGGTCTCAGAACTATTTGCATTCTGAGTTGAATGTGCTTTAATTTCTATCTACTAGCATCTGCTTTTGTTTTCACAATCTTTTAGATGGGTTACTTGGATTATTAGCAAGTAACAACTGTGATTTGACTCTCTTTTTCCACTTTTCCCTCCCCCAGTATGGAAAGACAGCAGGCTTTGTATGAAACTCTGCTACAAATCCGTCCATCCTGTTCATGTGATTTGACATTTTGGTTTTTAAGATTGAGGTTCTCCACCCATGCCTCAGAGCAGTATAATCTAAGTACCACAGAAGTAATACCCCTTCAATTATATTCCAGTTGTATTTGATCTTAGCCTGTGTTGACACCTTTCCTTCCCAGTCTTTGTTCATGTCCTTATACCATATATCATGTTCATATCCTTGTGTTTATATCCTTCATATCACTCAGAGCCTTTTCTTCCCAGCCCACCAGCACATTATTCTGTAAAAGACCTTTCACTGAGATATCCTCCTCGCTCTACAACTTTTATTCCCCAAGCCTTTCATTAGCAAATACCAATCTCTCCTATTTATCAACTGGCACCGGAGAAATAAATTGCTGGATTTTCTCTTTTTCTTTCCAGACCTGTACTTCAGCTCTTCCTGAGCAGACCAAGCTGGGAAAAGAGGTGATGGCAAAAACAGTCGTGGGGAATTGCATTCAACTATGAAAGCAGCAGGCAACAGCTGTGGTCCTTGAGCAACAAAAAGCTTAGAACATTCACCTTTTAAATTTATCTAATAAAAATGGATGATACTGGTGTGGGATGGATTCTAGCTGCTTTAGGCTGGCGTTTGGATGAGCAACAACTCAAAGATCCTCAGGAGTCCTCGCCTGTGAGAGTGCTGATTCTCCCTCTGGTTTGCTTTCCAATACTTGGGAAGCACTAATGAGTGTTTTAAATCAAAGAGCATCTCAAATATTAATGATGTTTCAACATGCCTCCTATTTAACGTAAAGCAGCACATCTAGCTTTTCAGCTGATTCTGTTTTTTAAATAGATTTTGCTCTCTAACTGGCATTAGCAGGAGACCTCTGAGTGGCATTAACATATTAAGGGTGCTTAGTTCCCTGCCTGTCTGCATCCCAGCCACCCAATGAGTAACAGCTATGGCTGAGCTTGGGGAAATTCCTTTCAGGAACAGATTCATATGCAAACACCTCTTACACCCTTTGCTTCAGCACATCTTTGCATTTTATATTTTTATAGGGACTGGCTGTCAGAAGAGACATATCGCATTACATTGTTTATATATAGCACCATTACAAAGACTTCATGTTTAGCTGCAGTTCACTAGGCCTGTTTTCCTTTTGGGGGGTAGTTTGTGCCAAAATGAGAGGAAATAGCATTTCCTCTGAGAGTAATGAGCAGCTGGTGCTTTTGCCCTGGTGTTTATGGGATGTAATAGGCACAGTGGCACATTTGGAACTGGTTGGAGAGAAAACTAAATGCTGCTTTCTTTTATCTTTATCACCCCCTCTCCCAAGAAGGCTTTTCAGTTTCTGTGGTTTATACCAGTTTTAGAAAAGGCAATAAAAATAAAGCTGCAGCACTTTGCCACAACGTAGTCAGATATTACAATATACTCTTCAGAAAGATGGACTGGTTTTATCTACTGGAACCAGAAAAACTAAGGTAATAAAATATTTTTAAAACTTCTCCAAATAGCTCTTGGAAGAATTAAAGCAAAAGGATTACATCTGGAAATCATATTTGGAGAAGAACCAACGAAATTTCCAAAACCTGTACATCTGCTCTTCTGGCCATTGTCTGACCTTAACTTGCACATTCATGGCTGACATTCTCATACCATGAAACTTTAAGCCAGTGTCAGGACAACAGCAGAACTTTAAAGTACCTATTTCTCCTCCATTGCATTTACCAGTTCTTCAACCAGTGTAAATTGGTATAGCTCCATTAACTGTGGTAGTGCTATGCAACTCTCTGAAAACAATACAAACCCATTGAAACAGAACCAGGATCTGCTCCTTTATTCACAGCACTTCAGACTGACTGATTAGACCATTATGGATTGTGAATAGGGGTGGCAAACACTGTTCCACAGATAATGTCCTCTTCATCAGCCATACTAATTGGTATTTGTGGTGATCTCATAAACACTGCATAAATTAATGATCTGCACTTGATAGCATTTCAGTAGCCAAATAGTATTTGTTTGTGTTGGTATAATGCAATGAAACAGATAATTATCTACCCTTCTGGTAACAGTGCTCTTTTTGTGGATCACCATTAATCCAAAGACTTATATCATTCTCAAGTAGTGATGTCACACCAGTGATTTTAGCAATGGGGTTATGGGCAAGCAAGGAGCAGCACTTTTGCAAGGAGGTTACATAAAGAGACTTTAGAAGGGTGCTGCTTAGGTATTATTCTGCTAAAAAGTCTAAGCACATCTTTTTAAACAGTCCAAGGTCACATTAAGCTTTAAAACTGGTTATTTACTCAGCGTTGCCTAAAATTTTCCATCTAAATACAGATTTAGGCAGCTTATTTGGTTAACTTTAGTTTTTATCAAAATACAACCTTCCACAAAAGCAAGTTAGAACTGGGATGTAGATCAAGGGCACTCAGATGTGAATTTAAAATCCTACTGTAAGTACCTAGTTAGAAAAAAAGAAGTTTTAGCATTTCTCAGGGTAAATATATCATGGTCAGAACCTTGGTCATGGGAACCTCCAAATGGGTTACAGCTTCTCTGAATGTTCACAGCATCCATGAGACAAGAAAACTCTGCACAAGCAGGAGGTTATTTACTTGGGTCATATTAAACTCTGACAGGCATTAAACTTGGTTTCAGGCTGTGCTGCCAATTGAAGGCTCAGACTGAGCGCACTGGATTCAAGACATATGAAACATTTTAGGCACAGTCCAACACAGCATTTCTGACAGGCTTCTAAAAGGAAAGAGGTGATGTGAGGAGGTACCTTGGACGTGCCACGGAACATCAAACTGCTTTGTCAGGGACACACAAGAGAAAAGCTCCTCACTGTAGCTTGGATTCCTGTCAGCCTCACCACAGGCCAGCTCAGTTAGCTCACATAGTTCTGGTATTTTCCACACATTTCCTTACTTCTCCCACACATTCCTCTTGTGGACACAGTCCTCAGGGTAAACTACCTGACCATGAAATAGCACTGCCCTTTTTCCTGTCTTTTTCAGGCTGCTCTGACACCAAACTTCCTGCATTATCCCAGAGTTACTCTGGCTCACCTTGCCTTGCTGTCACCAACATCCTTCTTGGGCATCTGCTTAGCCTCATATTCCATTTACCTTGGCTCTTTCATTGCAGGATGTGACAGTCTGATTTCAAAAAGCTCTGCAGCTGAAGGGCTGTGGGAAAAACCTCCTCATTCAATGCATGAAGAACATACAGAACCATATTTACAGCCAGATACCTCAACTATATTCTAAAGTGCAGGAATATATTGTGCACAGTTTGCTGAAAAGAGAATTTATCTTGCTTATCAGCATGAGAGAGAGTACATCACAACCTTCCTTTTCCTTTTATCTTTCCTTTGCATTTGAATGTTTTAAGTAAACTAAAATAAAATTTAAATCAAGCCTGGATCACCAAACCCAGTCCTGAAAAACTCTGCATACTGCAAAACTGGGTCCATTTGAAATAGTCTGCTATTTTAACATTCACTTTAGGAGCAATCTGGATTGTACTTACTCTTTAAAAAGTCCCTTACGTGACACTCCTCCACAGAAAAAGTGGCTACAGGATCATTTGCATTTTTTTATCTGAGTGATGACCATCACACAAATTTCCAGAAGAGGCCAGGTGTGCTCCAGCCTGATCTTTTCTACTTTACACTGCTCTAGGTGCTAAGCAGCTCCAGAGGTCTTCTTCCTTGCAACAAGGAACGTATCTCTGGAAAAGCATCCCAGAGAAAAATGCAACACATAAGGCTTGCAGTCCCCAGACTGCGTGGTTAAATAGCGTTTAGGAATCAAAACAGACAAGCAACTGGTACGAACATTTGTACAACCCCTCGGAGACTGCAGAGAGCTTTCCTAACATTAGCAACCTCCTTAGGAGAGTTTCTGCTTCATAAATGCTTTTCACACAATTCTGCCCCTTCCCTCAAGCTCCTTCCATTTAGTGAGTCCTTGTTCTGCTGTTCAGAAGCTCTAAGGTGGAAACAAGGTTTGTGCTACCTGACACAGGACTAAGAGACTGTGACAGCACATTTAAAACTGCTGGTAATTCATACTAAATATTGATGGAATCTGTCAAATTCCTACTTCTTGTCATTAAAATCTACATCTTCTAGCACAATCAGTGGTTTGGGGTTTCTTGTTCCACCCCATTATTTGTCCATGTTTGACATAGTTTCAGTGGGGTGAAATGGGAAAGCGGCTTATTAAACTACTGAAAAAACTGCTGTGCAAATCTTGCTACCAGTAACCTCTGCCAATTTTCCCTGCCCAGGAACACATTACTGACATCTTACAGCAAAGACATAGGAACATCTTCTTGTTGGAGTGAAAATATGGCACCCCTCAAAACCTCTGCCACCTGGCTCCATTTAAGGCAGAATTTTTTATAGTATAAAATCTGGAGCTTTATTTTACATATAATAAATCATCTTGACCTGCTGCATCAACCAGACAGCAGGTGGTAGACCCAGCAGGTTCTCCTGGGAGAACTTAGCACATGCCTCAGTATTCCCATGAATACAGCATGGTCAATTTGAGCTCTGGACCCAGGATTAAAATGTGCAGCCACATCTCACCATAAGCTCCACCTTTGGGCTGCCCTGCCCTGTATGCCTGCCTTGCTGCAGTCCCCTCTCTGGTTCAGACCAGCTGCTGAGTCCTTCCCTGCTTACTTCTCAGAGACTCTCTTATGTCTTACAGCAAGCATTGAGAAAAGCCATTTTCATCCTGGTAGGGTGTTGATCCTGTTTTTGTGTCTTCTCCAGTCAGTAAATGTTTTACGCTTCTAGGTTGTGCTTATCCTGATAGTGGAGTTTCCATGCTCATGTAAAAGTGTGTTCAAAGCAGCCATCAGAGGAGGGTGACACAGCCAGCAGCTTGCTCTGAGGTGCACATCAGATTTGTTCCAAAACCCCAGAGGCAATCTCATCTACCCGGGACTAGAGGAATACAGGAGCCTCTCACCAGCCTGGCCACAGCCTTGCTGAAACAGCTCAAGAGGAAGGTGCATAAGCCAAAGTTGTTCAAAAGTTGATTGGTCACTTTATGTGTGCAGAGACCTATGAAAGGCCTGCCACTGTGGTGTGTATGGAAAGGCTGCCCTGGTAGAAACTGTGTTGTTATACCCAAAGTTCTCCAAATGTCTGGCAGTGAGTTGGCCGCAGCCCCACAGCACAGCTCTCTGTCTCTGGGACACTTGGGTTACAATCTCCACTGGTTGTACATATGGTTTCACATACAATGACAAACCAAGCCCCAGTAACTCCCAAGAAGACTCCCAAATGGCACATGCTTATCAGCCCATTCCCATCTCATTTCTAATCTTTTTAAAACCAAAAATAACCTTTCCCCTGATTCACCAGCCATAAACTCACTGGAATGTTCTGCAGTGAGTCAATCAGTTTGTCATGTCAAGATCAGTAAGAAGTGATATTTTATAATTGCACATTAAAGGACTGGAATGATCTTTTGCATCTTTATTTACTTCTATTAGAAAATGTCTCGGCAGACTTAGCCATTAACATTTTCTGCTTTCTCAAGGAAAAGATAATTTATCCTCTTAAGGATATTAGACTCCTGTGTATTGTTTTTCCCCATTTGGTATCCTTGATTCCCCCTTCTGAACACTTGAGTGCTTGCAATCAGCACACAATGACACTTACTAATAACAACTGAACTACAACACCCCCCATAATGTTGTTCTAATACCATATATAACACCATGTAACACCAGTGATGTGGAGCAGCTTCACTGTGCAGAGATTTGAGGCTCTCCACACCTACATCTGTTTTCTTTTCCCTCTGGTACCTCTGCTGTGGAGCGTGACCCCTGCTGAGCACAATGAGACCCAAAATCATGTCTTTTGCTGTAGTTTTGAGCCCCAATTCAAATTCTGGTGCTTGGCTTTAATTTCTCAGAAGCTGACAGATGCTGGATCAACACAACAGAAAGCTGTGTGTCACGTTCTGCCGTCTTTGTTATGCTTATTATGTTCTCCTGGAGGTGGCCAACAAACAAATCCTGCAGCACACCTTCTTGTTACATTATATGCCACATTACCAGCAACAAGAGAAATACACGTGGCACATATGGGAAAAGGGAGAAGAAATGCTATCTGGTTAATCTGTATAACAGACCTCTACATTTCAGTGCTGCTTTACTCGCTTCAGACAGCAACAGATAGAAAAACATTCACTGATCAAGTTATCCTTTCTTTTTTTCCTGCTACATTTTGTCCTTATTAGTAACAGACTTATACATAAATATAGTCATAGACAGGAATAGCTCCTTCATCAGTTCAAGTCTATGGCACTCCTGGGATCCCTGAGCTCTGCAATTCCTTCTTCTGTGCACCTTCTCAGAGCAGAAGAAAGTCCAAGCAAACTTCCCCCAAGAAGAAGAAGATAAATCTATAAATCCTTATCCCTCAGAGAGAGGATATCTTGCAATCATGCCAATTTTTTTCTCAATTTTACATGTCTACTTAATAAGCCTTGAAGCCCTCTGCACAGTCTTGTTGAGAGTTGTCCCAATACTTGCTAGCACTTGCAAGAAACTATATGCAGATATGATATAGTGACAATGAGGATGAGGTTTTGTTAATGCTCAATATGCCAAGGTGTTTCACAGTACTTTAGGGTGTCCAATGCATAATTAGAAATAAGGGTTGCTAATTCATCTCTCTTTCTATGTCCTAGGACATGACATCATTTATTCTAGACAGACTTTCCATTTCTTTATACTTGTTGCTTTCTTATCTAAAATAAAACTGCTGAGAAATAATCATATCAGAGGAGCTAATAGGTTCACACTGACAAATTACAGCGTTCTGCTGACACAGCATTGTAAACCATTATTTACTGGACAAAGAAGATTTTGGAAATCTGGTGTTACTCAGGCAGAGGCTAAAGGCACTCATTGTCGGGCACTGTAGCAGAAAGCCTGGTTTTCTGAGACATCACAGCTTTGGGAGCTATTTAGACTCATTTATATTGTGTGCAAAATAAATATCATCTGTGTGAATGGTGAGTGTGAAATGTTAGAGATTTACACCTACTTCATATTTATGCTTTACTCCTTTAAGTAATTATAGGGACCAACCAAACTGGCTAGACATTATTCTTATGGTTAGCATTTGTAGAGAGGAAGCCTGGAAGCTTGAATTCCCCTCGCCTTCACAAGCACTGAAGAGGAATTCAAAACAACAGCAAAAAAATACTGCCAACGTCATCTGAAACTGATGTAAGAGACAACTTTGCTCTGATGTAAATGAGATTAAGCCCAAAGGAGTAGACAACTCACAGTGAATTTATAGATCTCACTTGTTTTCTTCTTTTTATTTCTGAAAATGAGGTTGCAGTGGTAACTGAGCCTACAGCAGTCTCAGAGCTTTCCCTTTAGTCCCTCATATGTACATAATTGTTAACAGCTCTGTGTCAGCTCCTCTCCATGAGGGTTACAAAGGAAATTGCAGAGTTCCACCCTCAGACTTGCTCTTGCACTGATTTCAGACAGTCAAGTCTCAAATGTGCCTCAACTCTCCCTCCTGCAGCTACAGATTTCATGACTGATCAGGTCACCTACTTAATGCTACTCCAAAGACCAAATTTAAAAGAAAATGTTTGGACTTGCAATTCCAACTTATGTGCCTAATATATTCCAGTTTAGTTAATTACTTTAATCTTGATCTGATCATCATCCTCCACCTGTAGCCATCCATCCACTAGCCACCTAAATCAGAGATAAATTTTTCTTTCAAGCTGAGTTCTCCAATCTTTTAATTGGTGTCCAATTTAGGTCACAGAGAACAGGGAGGATAATGAATAAATCATTATTCTTCCTCCATGCTTCATCTGGTCTTCCCTGCTGGTGACTTCTTCTTTCACTGTACTATTGGAGCATGTACTTGGACACTGTGTGGATGTCAGAGAAGACAGCTCTCCTGTGCTGTAGCTAGCGTGTATGTAGCATGTTGTCACCAAAGCAACATCTGTCTGATGACTCAGAGCAAAAGTGGTTCTGTTTGTTCTGTGTCAGAAAGACAGAAATGCTACTTTGATGTTCTAGCGTGCATCCGAGTACCAGACGTGCACAGTAGAGACAGCAGCAAGCAGCACAGTCTGGCTTCACCCCATACATTTTAGGTATTTTCCAAGGTTTTTTAAAAAACATCCTAAAACCAACAAAAAAAACCCTAAAAAAACCCCCAATTCAATTCTCTAGGCAGTGAACTGCCTTGTGGCACTTCTAAAGAAAAAGCAAAAGAACCAGTCCTCCCCCTTTCTTCAAAGCACAGACCACCCTCTATTTCATCATCTAATCTTGCCAAAAATGATGATGGCAGGATCTGCCCATTTACGCACAGGAAGCCAACTGTTGAAATTTTTCCTTTCTAAACATGTGGGAAATGGATTCATAGAAAATTCCAACATAAACACATGATTTTCAAATTATCACAAGTGAGATTTTCATAATATAAAGCAAAATAATCAGCAGATTGCTAAGAGCTACAAGAGGATTTTATTTGTGTTGTATGAAAGTTCTTCAGATGGCATTCACAGCCGACTAGTGAAATCACTATTCTCAGTTGCCAGCTTCACACACTTTTAAGAAACAATTTTCTGCAGCTGGTTGCACATAGCATTCTTTGAAAATTAGGAGCCTTTCAGGTGTTTCAACATGAGCCTCCAGAGACTGAAGCGGCAAATTATATTTGTCACTCTACAAAGTGCAGAGCTAAAGGTCCAGCTGAAGGCATCCATGAGCTGCAAAGCTCCTGCCAATCATTCTGGGCTGCAGCAGGCCTGGGATGCCAGAGAATGTGGGGACTCAGGAGCAGATGACAGAATGAATACTTTTGGGTCCATGCCCAAGTAGATTAGGGGAAATAAGAGCCTCCTGCTACTTAAGCATGGAGATACAGCTTCCAGGGAGGAGACAGGATCCGCCAGGAGCAAAGCTTGCCAAAGATGGTTTCTAACAGCCAGCTCAGAAATCATCTTGTGATTTGAACAACCAGTGTTGCTGAAATGTGCTCCAGCAGAGTCCTGCAGCTAGTTATGTTTTAATGGAAAGGGCCTGTAGCCAGTTTGTAATCCAAGTGCCTGAGAAGAGCAGGAAATTAGAGGGGATACTGCCATTATACCTGATGTGCCAGCTCAGACTCACCACTCACCAAGGCAGAGCTCAGAGCCCCTCTTCAGATGAAGCAGCAGACCAGCTCTCCTGCCACAGAGAGGTGCAGTTCAGCAACAGGCAAAATCTAACCCTCCAGATTGCCAAGTCAGCTAAATTAAAATGTCATCCTCACACAATAGGGTATTACTGCAGTCAGAGTCTGCTCATCATCTCTCTGAAGAGTTTTTACTGCTGTTTGTGCAATAACATCCCATCTTGAAATGGTGTTTGTTAAACTTGCACCATATTTCATTAACTCCTGCCATTTCCCATCACAATCTCTTTGAATTGCTGAATGTTATTCAATTCTGTTACTAGTTGGATTTCTTCCAGAGCTGTACGGCTCTGAGAACAGCACACAAAATAACAACATTGGCTTGTATTATTTTCAACAGCTCCCTTTGTTGTTTTCTGATGATGATAAACGTGTGGTGAAATAGCTGAGAATGTAATCAACAGTGCTGATTTTGTATTCACCTATATTACAGTCTATTATATCTTCTGCAGTTTTAGTAGTCCATGACCTTTTATATCCTTAACACTGCAGTTGTTGCTATTATAAGGGTAATTTTTATGCTCACCAAAACCCAAGTGAAACTAGAAAACTTCTGTGGAAGTCTCTAGTGGAACAGAGAAAAAAAAATAGCCCAAATTTTTCTCCAAAATTGTTAAGAGTTCCTAAAAAACACCAAAGAGATGAAAGGCAAGATAAAAAGATAACTCTGCTACTTTCCACAGTGAATGATTGATTTCTTAGCAGACAAAACAATGTGAATCTTAAAAAATCGAGTTTCTTTGTATACCTATAATGTTGTAGCTTAGGCTGAGCAACCATAACATGTCTAGCTTATCATTAGAAATCTAAAAGAAACAGTCAGCACCTGAATATATACTCTGAAGTTTCTGTGTGTCACCCATACAAGAGCACACAACTTTGCAAGGTCATAGCACACAGAACCAGCCAAACAGTTTACATGGAGTTATCAAAGGGGTTGACACTGCACTAAAATTTCCCTCTGGCTTTAAATGCAGGATCCTTATATTTATTTTGTTCATGTAAGCAAGTGTTTGATGAAATCTTATCCCCATTCTGCAGTAGGCATTAGACTAAAATCCTGCCTTTAATTAATGTTAAGTACATAAATTTATTTTCATTTTTTTCTCAGCTTGCCTTCCTTTTTCTGCCTGTAAGTTAGAGAGTCAAATCTGTTCTTGTAAAATTAAACCATTTAGAGACTGAAGTTACAAATTTTTAGTTCCAAATTTTATATAAGGAAGGACACTTAAAAACACCCTGTCCCAGAGCAGTTTTGGTAGGAATGTGCCACTGAGCCTGTTGTCTGGGGCTGGGTTCTGCACAATGCCATGCTGCAGTAGCGTGGGCTGCAAGGGCTGTATTTTATAGTAACTTCTCTAGACCAGCTGCAGAGAAAAAATCAGCAATAAAATTCAAATGATGTTTGTCATAAGCTTCTGCTCTTGCATTGCTACATTTGTGTACATGAAATGTAATATACTAGTGAGAATGTCCCCTGACATGGAGCTGATTTTTATATCCTTTAAATTTACCACAAGCTTTACAGATGCTGCAATCTCTTTTATTCCAGTTCTAGCAATTATAACGTAATCTGTGCTAACACTGTAGATTACTAGGGCAATTTTGAAGATAAATGATCACATCTCCATTTCCATCTGCTGGTCCAATCAGAAAAATGGTGAGAATAAAACCTACCCCTTTTATTGGTGCATTTTGGTGCTTGTCTGGCAGTCTACCCAGTCAACTATACTGGGCCACGAAGATGGGAAGAAGGCACCCAATTGTCTCCCCTGTAAGTCTCTATTTTCCAACTCTGCCAAGGTTGAAGCATTAATCTTTCTCTCAGTGGGCATGCTCCAGGATGTGAGTGATGTATTTTTCTTTGTGTTCAACAGAAGGTTATTCTAGATGTACACTTGGCACATTTCTATCTCTACAGCTGCCATAAGGACAAGCTCTGGTCAGAGTCCTTAGCCAAGCCACAGCCAGTCCCTCTCATCTGAGCACAGTGATACCACCAGGACACTTCTGCTCATTGAGTTTTGTTGGTCTAAACTATATCCAGTTTGTAATAGATGGGCACTGATTAAAAAAAAAAAACAACAACAACAACAACAAAACAGACACCTTCAGAACATGCTCAGATGTCAGTTGATTTTAGAGCACAAACTAAACAGCCAAAAGAAAACAAACACTTCTCCCTGCCAAAGCAGACAGACTTCTCCCTGCTTTCCTCCTCCCCCTCTCTCTCTAAAAAGCCTGTCTGAAGAAGATTTTTCAAGAAAATTAGGTTTGCAAATCTCCTGAATATAATGGTATCAGGTCGTGCATAACTGCTCAGACATTTCATATATCGTCAGGTGCAAGGTTTCATACCCTTGGAATGTGTTTCAATTCAATGATTAGAAAACAAAAATATTTGGGGGATAGGAAACTAGAAGAACAATGCAACTGTATTTTCAAGGGAATTATTTGCAGCACATTTCTACTAGTAATTATTTTCTGTTCTGGTTTGCAGCGCTTCTGCTTCTGGCATCTCATCTCCTTCACAGCAGCCAGCAATTGAATTAGAATCGTTGCTGAACAGCAAGAAAAATCTTTCATAGAAGTCATGTTGACAGACAACTTTGTTCTCTTCTCATTGCTATTTTCCCTTTATTGTATTTACATCTGAAAGTCCACACCTACAAGTGAGCAGAAACAGACACAAATCATATTTGTCAAGCCTCTTCCTCCTTTGTCCTGGGTTTGTCTTTAGCAGAGCTCGCATTCAGCTGCGGCGTCCGGGGGGATAACCAGCCAATCTTTACTGCCCACGGTGCCTGGCAGCATGTTAAACCCTACCTTTTCTCCTGCACGCTGTGCTAGTGGTGCCTGCCTCCCATTATCATCCTGAATGACTAACAGGAGTAAAAGGGGATCGAATTCCTCCTTCAGACATTCTGGATGTGGCTGGTTTTTGTACGGCGCTGTGCTTCTCACTGCGACGTCACAGCGCCAGCAGCACCTGCTCCACGGAGCCAACACTTAGAGGCCAATCCCACAGAGCTGCCTTTCTCATAAACCACTGCAGGTCATGTCTGCTGGGGGTTGTGGGCTGTGCTTTGGTGAGAGTTTTTTTCCCCTTGGACAGGCCTGATGTTTTACTACAGAACTCATTCTCTATATACTGTGCCTTCACAGACACAAGAAGGCGCTGAGCCCTCTGTACTGCTGACTGATAATAAAAGCTGATAAAAATGGGTTCCACCTCCATGACAAAGCATTTCACAATGTCATAAAAACCTTGAAAATCCTAAGAGGGAGAGAAATTAAGACAGAAGTTGTGAAATAAGTGTATCTCCTCCACTTTTAAACTACGAAATATAAATATCACCAAAGATTACTTCCAGAAGTCAATTGGCAAAAGAACACCGCACACAGCAAACTCAGTACACTCATATCTTCCAGAGACAGAGTACTTATAGATAAAGCATCTCTCTCCAAAAATTGAAGAGGTAAAAATTCTGCCAAGAGGTGTTTCTGCAGAAATTGACACATCCTCTTTGCTCTATAAAGCACATATATGGAGGACCACTCAGCAACCTGACTGGCTGAAGCCAACTCATAACAAATTCACCAATGTCCTTGAGCCTGTGGCACCTCAGATAAAAACACTGCTGTGGAACTACAATTCCTCCTGCACCACAAGTGGGTCTGGCTCATAGTAACATCCCACAGGTTCTTCCAGGGTAGCAGATCTGTGAGGCTGGTGCCTTGCTCTGCCATGCAGTGGGTACAGGTCATAAATGGCCCCAGTTTCCCAGCCCTGCATATGTGACTGATGCACTGACAGAGGTAGGAATGACCTCCGCTCTCACTGGTGCCAGAGGATGAACATCACCATGCCAAAACTCCACCTGTGTGTTGTGGCTCCCTTGGAGAAGTTTCCAACCCCTTTTCTGACCCCTCCACAAAAGAAAAACCACTGCCATATATTTATGTTGGGAAAGGAAGGAACACAACATATATCCTGTTCTTACGCACCCACAGAAACCACTTCACATCTAAACCTGGATTATTAAATAAAACAATACAGACATCTGAAAGTCGGGCCAAAATGCTAGAAAACTTGTGTAGCCAAATAAGCCTAGGCAGTCACTGTGAGTGAAGCCCATCCCCATGGATCTGTGGTGACAATTCTTTGACAAGTTCATTCAGACTGGTTTATTCTGCAGCATCCCACATCTTTCAGCTCTCTGAATTGCTTGCACAATCTTTGCAGACATAGAACCTGAACAGTACCGCCAAAAGCAAATATTTGTCCTTAAAGCAGAAGCGACATTCTCTGCCTCCAGAACAAACTTTACCATTTGCAGATATTCGTGATATTTTGCAGTCATATTTATATTTGTGTAGTCAGAAGTCAAAAAGCATAGAAAAGATGACAGTCAAACAGAACACATAATTTATCCTCTTGCATGAACACAATGAAAGACCAGATGTTGAAAACTGGAAAATGCCATTTGATATTTCACTCCTTTGTGCAGCATGTGTTCTCTACTAAGTGTAAAATTCATTGTGGAGGGGAATATTTTTTTCTTTGAGGACCAGTACTTAAATGCAGATACATTTTCTTTCTTGTGACAGTGACAGCTCCTCAAACACACTGACTGCATGTTCTTTGAGTAGGTGTAGTTTTTACAAACTCCCATGATATAACACACATCAGGCCTGCTTGTGACACAGTTCCTGTTACCATGGGTAGCTTCAGATTAAATTGCAGCACTAAGATAACCACCAGTCTTATCTGTAGGTCAGACCATATGGAAAAAGGAGTGACATGGGCTTTGAGTATGTGGCCTAGCTTGATCAATTAATGTCAACAGTTAGGGTCATCTTTAAAGTCATAACTCTCTGATAGCCAGATTTTTTTCTACTTTACTTTCCTGATTCACTTGCTTTAAAGCAATGCTTGCAGTGTCCACTTACACACATCTGTACACACAGATCACCCCTAGCTAAGCAGAACCAAGACACATGCAGAATTTCAGGGGTTCACAGATCTATTCACGCATGTGTACAAATAGTCTAGATTGCACAGAAGTTATTTTAAAGAAATTGTATGTTTTAATGTGAAATATTTTGAAACAACAAAATTGAAATATGCTATCCCTCAACAAAATGCTTGGCATGAAGAGTGGCTGTAGAAGCCATGTTGATAATTAATTTAGTGCCCGATAAAAGTGAAATTATGAATAATTGTATTCATTGAAATCTCAACAAGAACCAAGTGAAAATATTTTTTGCTTTTCAACTAACCTTAACATTCAGGTCACATATAAAACTAAAAAGGGTTTGTATATATGCATGGGTGCATACCATCACTTGAAATGTTATTACTATGAGGAGAAATTATCTATTACTACAGAAAGTAAATCTCATTACCTTGTCAAAGCCTTTCAACTGGATGTTTCTACCTTGTAACTTCACAAATGACTATGTGGAAGAAGAAACATCATTCAACTCCAAAATCCCAAGACATCAGTATGCCACACAAATTTTAATAATACTAAAGTTATGTGTCCTTCTCCCTTTTAAATCACAACATTGAAAAGTATTGCCAGATGAGTATTGAAGAGGTTTGCATTCACATGCCATGTTTTCCATTTGGTTTTGTTTAACATATGCCAATGTCTTTAAAAGGCAGAGGAAGCACTGCTAAGGAGTAGCTGGCCCGTGGAACTGGAAAGGTGATCTGGAGGTTTGCCCTGCTGGGTCACTTGCTGTGTATCCGGCTGGTGCCTCGGGGTGGCAGTAAATTTAAATTACTGCCCTTTGGCAGGTGTGCAGCAGCAATGGGCAGTGAGCTGGTGTGTCAGGCCCTGCTGCTGGTGGGCAGGTGTCTGCATCCCCAGCACACTCAGGGCCAGGCTGCCCTCAGGACAGAGCTCAGCAATGGCTCAGACAGAGCAGGGCTCTGCTCTCCCTCTTACAGGTGGTCCGTCCATTTCACGGTCCAAGCACATGGGCAGGATCACAGAGGAAAGCTCAGGACTCCACTCCATGTGTGGTACTCCTAAACAAGAACTTCCACTTCCCCTGACAGCAGCTGGCTATATGATACCAGTCAAAAGTTTAGCATCCGAATTAAAAAACAAAAATAAACCCAAAAATCATTGGGCCATTGTGCAAATATTACACATCATCCTGATAATCTTAGCATACATATAAAAACCTAGATTGGTAATTAGTTGTGGGAGACCATCATGGCTGGTTTCTTTCAGTACTGGAGGGGCAAACAGCTCCTCACTGTAAGGAGCCCAGAGACAGCTTTTGACCTGTTCCCTGCGGGAAGCTGGATGCCTTCAAAGGAGTCAGAAGGGAAAAGCGTGGGAGGCATTCTGGCTCTGCTCCTCCCTCTGCTGTGGCCAGCAGCACCAGGAGGACTTATTTGTAAGAAAAGGAAAGTAATCCCAAAGTGATCAGGCAAAACACTGCACAAAAATGCAACTGGAAAAAAGATCAGTTAGAAAAAGGAAAACTGTTGACTTCAAAATCCCAGAAAACTATACCTGATCTTGTAACATCCCTGTAGAAATAAACTCTTTCTCTTCACTTGAAACTATTTGCTTTATCCCCATTTACTTTTATTAGAAATGTAGAAAGCATTTACCTAAATGGAAGACCCAGGGGACATGAAATCACCACAAAATAAGACATTTTCTACAAACTCGGTGCTGACATTATGAAAAAGACTGTGAGAGAAATCCAGAGAAGTAAATATGGGTAATGACACCACTTTTAGGTGCATGAGAAAATAAAGATTAAAAAAGGAATCAAACTATGATTCAGAAAAAAATCTAAAGTAAACTGGAAAACAACAGTATTTCACAAAGGGCAGGTCACAAGTGGTTGTTGAGACAGAGTCTAGAAAGGACAGAAAACATTGGCATAGCAATTGCTTTCATTAAATGGTCATAAAGTAGGGAAAAAGTAATGTCTGCTTTATGCCAAAACAACCTGTCTTTTTTGACTTGAAGTATTTTGTTCCAAGACTATTCTTATATTTTTCATCTTCCTTTGGTTTATTTTATTTATAATAATCAATGACAGCAACTACATTAAGAGTCAAATTAAGCAAAGAGTCCAGTCAGCCTAGAGCAGTCAGAATTTAAGGAGCTTCTCTCACCTTTGTCTAAAACATCTCTGCCTTGCTCAAAATAATTATCTGATTATTTAGAACATAGCTAAGTTCTGGTAGATAAGTCACATGTTTGCATACATATCATTTCTTGAAAATTACAGGTGCAGGACTACAGGGGATTACAGATGTTCATTTGTCCTGCCCACTGTGCCAATGCCTATTTTTTTTTAATTATAGTCTTGCTAGAATTTCTAGACATATCTCTTGCTTTTCCAGCTTGTGCTTTTTTAGAAGTGTTTTCTTCCTGCATTTTTAGGCTTTCACACTTTTGCAGCGTGCAAGGGAGCTGAGCAAGGTCAATTGCTGTGTTGAGTTTCAATAATCTTTCTCTCCAAAGCAGCATCTTTCTTAAGCTCTAATCTTTACTGTTTCACTACTCAGAGAGTTGCCATTGAGCACCACAAGAAGAATTAGGTAATCTTATCTAATTGTGTTCCTCCTGACTGTTGTTTAAACAAGGAAAGCCTTTCAGTTGTTGTGGAAAGTATTAAGAGCAGACCTTTGCTGACCTTCTCGAGCCATTGGGGAAAACTTGACATTACACAGAAGCTTACTCAAACAAGCTATAATTAAATTGAGAGTGGAGTGACACCACTTACAAGAGAAAACAAAGTATAGCCATTTAATGCAAAAATTACTTAAGGACTCCTGGGAGCACAAAAGTTTATCTCTACTAAAATAATTATGTTTTGCCATTAGATGAAGAGAGGATACAAATGGAATATGCATGTTCTTTTCAACATCACTACCCTTTGCTGCTCCACCAAAACTGGAAGGGGCAATGGAGAGACCTTTCAGACTAATGTTTTGCATTCAATTAGGTAGGAGCATCTGCTTTGCCTTTAAATAACCTGCCAATCATTCACAAGGTAAAGGACAAATTCTGACTGCTGCTTCTTACCCAAAAGGCCCAAGGACTGACTGAAATATAGAGCCTTGGCCTTCTCATGTTCAGGACAGCAGAGCTTTACCTCTGGCTTCCCACATCAGCCTCTTCTCTACTCCCTTCTTTGTCCATTTCTCCCACCATCTTATTTTCACCTTTCACAGTAAATATTTGTTGGTTTTCATCTGGAGTTAAAATGTACATTGCATAATAGTGCAGGATATGTGTCAAAAATAAGAACAGTGTCAAAGTTATTACAGTCCTGTCTAAAATATTAAGCATCTGTGATTTCATTGAGGTTACTTAGAAAATGCCTTGCACTCACTTTCTTTTACACAATTGCCACTTTAATATTCTCAAAACTCAAATATAAAATTGTTCCCAAAATACATACTGCAGTCTGTGTATCTATTCTATCTTTCTCTGAAATATTAGAGGAGGTATTTCTTGGAAAGGAACAGGCATCAAAAACCACACAGCCAAAATCATCCCACTCAGTTAGATTCAATCCTATCAACTTCTCAGGTGGTTTCATTGG
>NW_005054465.1:367302-431140 GCF_000277835.1 Geospiza fortis
ACATTCCTCTCATGCTTTCTGCTTTGCCAGTCATGCCAGCTTGCATGCCCCTTTCATCTCCTTCCCAAAGGCCTCCTTCTGTGAACCTTCATGTCTGAAAATTATTTCAGATATATTTGGCTTCAACATATTTAAATTATTCCTAGAAAAACTCACTCCTTCATCATTGTCCATAAAATTCTAGAGTGCAATCTGAAAATATTTTAAATTATCTACTCCTTTTCTCTAAATATTCATCCCCAGCCAGACCTCCAGAAACAGTAACTAAATAAAGTCTGATGTGTATTTAACCCATGGGAGCAGATAAACTCCTGTAACCAAGGTCTATTTTAATGCCCATGTACATGATTTGACTTGTGCCCCTTTTCAATAATTTGTATAATACCTGCCCCAAACACCACTGTCATTCGTTGACATTTAGGCTGGGAGTAGGGAAATCTCTTCCCTGTTTAGTCAGGGAGGTACTTTCGTGTACTAACAATTAATAACAAATCCCCATTTGTTGAATATCTACAGGTCAATAGCCAAAGTTGCTTCTTCTGATCATGCCTATTTCTGTATTTTGCAACCACCCCTAAACACATCATGTTTTTAAGAAAGAACAGAAAAACCAGAGGGGCACCAAAACCACGGAGGTGATTTGTGAAAAGGTTTAATTTTTGTGGCAGAGCCCCTGCCATGACTCTTGTACCACCACTGTAAGATATCCTTCAGAATGGTATTTATCCACCTATTCATCCACAGGGCCCTGAAATCATATAAAAACCCTTGCACACTCATGCACACCCACTCACACTCTTGCACACTCATGCACACCCGCTCACACTCTTGCACACATCCTATTTTTCCTCCAGTCTATAGAAAAAAGATCTTTTACAATGAAGAACCAGGTATTTTTGTTTTCTCCTAGCAAGAACTTATTTCCCTCAGATGCCTCTTAAAAAAGACCAAAAAGTCAAGTCAGCTAATTTAATTACCAAAATCAATTTTTTAAATTCCACTTTAAAACTACTGTATGCAAGAATGAAGTATTTTAGAAGGCAATAAAAGAAGCTAGATTGATTTTGGAGAGAGAAAATTGGTTCTTTTCACCCAAATATTTTGTATTGTTAGAAAGCTTTTGCAATCACATTCAAACAGAACAGTTGGGAAGAAAAATAATTTTATCATTTTTTAAGATATAATGACAGAGTATGAAATGCTTTCAAATTCTTGCAAACCAAACAAGAGAATGGAATTATTTTAGTGCATCCAAAACAATATTTTCTCTCACACACCAAAGTTACATAGTAACCTAGAAAATCAATAAAAAATCCTCTTCTGGGGAATCTGTTTGTGGGTGATCCTTTAATGTTATCTTTTTGATACACAGTAAGAGCAGAGGGCTAGAGGCAAATTCTCCTAAGAATTATTGTGCTAGTGAAGAAGATGGAAGAAGTTTCACTGGAATGAGAATTAGTCAATTCAATAGAAAAGACACCCAGAAGAGAGATCCTGACTCCACTACTGGTGTTGGGAAATTCTATCTCTCAGCATTAGAATATCCCCAGGTTTTCATTAGATTCAGGGGGGAAAGGCTGGTAAAGGTGGTGAGGAAAGCAAGACAGCACACAACACATGACCCTTGCATAAACCAGAGGCTGTTATCAGGGTTCACCAGAGATGCAGAGCAGCACCTCAGGCCAAGGGCATTGAATCCAGCTCTTCTGTATTCCAGGAGAGTGTCCAGACCTGCAGGCTTCAGAGACAGCCCTGCCACTTGTCTAAGTCTTGTCTCTATTTTCTCCCAAGTTAGATTAATTTCTGTTCTTGGGAGCCAGGACTGGCTCTGTAGCAGAACAATTGAACTGAGGTTCCTCCACTGAATAGTGAATTGTTTGGGATATAAACCAGATCAGACACTATCTTAGTAGTTAGACATTCTGGCTTCTAATAATCAAGTTGGAAAAGACTCAGATATTATTACCCAACATCCTGACTGAAATTCTGGAGAAATAAGCCTCTCTTAGGTTTTTCACAACATGATTTACACAGAACTTACTCTATATTCATTCACTGCAAAAAAACCTGTGAAATCTCAAAATTGCTTATGATATCTGCAAATTCATTTCATTTGAGTTCTACCACAGTGTCGTGCAACCTCTGGAAGTATCTATAAAGATACTGAGCTATTGAATCAATTCACAAATATACTTTCATTGTGCTCTCAAAATCTCACAGAATTAACTGGTTTTGTACTTTGATGTGGAAATGAGAGGAAAACTTTTAAGAGATCTAACCTTTACTAAGTTCAGATGAAACCTACTCTCAGTACTAAACTAAGATGCCATTGCCTATAGAAAACCAAATTCATTTCCTGATAAACACATTTTAAAGTCTTAAATTTGCTTTTATCCAAAACAATGCAAAAAGCATTTTACTCTCTTTCCTATAATGAAAGATTGCTTGGTACATTACAGAAAAATGCCATAAACATATTCCCTGTCTCATTCCTTTGATTATTTTATTCCCTAAAAAGCACCCAAATGCTTAGACCTCAGTTTAGTAATTTCTTTAATAATTTTTAAAAGCATTTATAAAAAAATAAAACAACTAAACAAATCATAAATGACAAATAAGCCTGACACCATATCTGTGAACTAGAAGGGGAGAAGAAAAAAAATCCTTGTTTCTAAACCACAGATTATTATGTAGATATTTTGTTTGTTGTTTGTTTTATAAAAAAGCCCAATGGATGAAAATTTTATGTACGGCCTTTGTGTAGAGAAATAGAATTAAAGATCACAATAAATGCCTCTCTCAATATTTCTGCCTACAGCCAAATTAAGAAAACAGTTTTGAAGCAATAAAAGTTGTGGCACAGCTGCCCTTTGCTGTTTTGCTTCATGCCAGAAATCCTGAGAAAACAGGGTAACCTCAGTCCAATATCAATTGGACAGAAAGAGGAAACCCAAATCAGGAAATGGGGCAAAAACAAAGACCTCTGCCATTCTGTATTTGCCCTTCACAATGCCCAACTCTCAGATGCCACCTGATGAGTGAAGACAAGCTGATGCAGAGGAGCATTAGCTCGAAGAGAACGAGGACACACAGAGGGGTTGTCCACCAGAGGGACGTTCCTCAGGAAAGTCCTACTGCAGGAATTTCCTACCATTTTTTTGGGAACATTTTATCTCACCCAACAGCCCACTGGGGACATGCACAGAGCAGGCTCCTGTCCTGGGGACTGTCACCTGCCCTTTGGCAAAGGACAACTCTCAGCAGGAGTGGCCAATGCACCTTTCCTGTTCAGGTGGCCCGCAGCACCTGCAGGTTGTGTTCACCAGGAACTACCCCAGGCCTTCAGAGCTGCCAACCAAAAAATAGTTTGCCATATATTGTGGGTTTGGCTGGGGTATAGTGATGTTTTCCCACAGTAGCTGGTGTGGGTCTGTGCTTTGGATCTGTGCTGGAAATGGCATTGGTAACTCAGGGATGTTTCAGTTATTGCTGAGCAGTGATTACACTGAGCCAAGGCCTTTCCTGCTCCACACCCCACAGCCAGGGCAATGGGGGAGGACAAAAACCTGGGAGGGGACACAGCCAGGACAGCTGACCCCAGCTGATCCAAGGGACATTCCATTCCATTCCATTCCATTCGGCATCGTGACCAGCATGTGAGGCTGGGGGAAGGAGGAGGAAGGGAAGGACATTTGTAGTTATGGCATTTGCCTTCCCAAGTCACTGCTACTTGTGATGAAGCCCTGCTGTCCAAAGGCTATCTGGAAAGCAAACCAAACTCTCAATGCTTCTGATAAGTAGTTTGTTAGGAAAAATGCCCAAATATTTTTGTCATTCATACTGATTCCTCCATTTACATTTATTTCCCCTTCTCTGGTATACTGAAAGGGAAAAGCAGAATGACATTTATCTTTCTATTTATGATATATTGGAGCTGAATGGTGGCCAGCTTCCTACTGAGTCACTGAACAGGTATTTCCACATTTCCAATAACTTCAGTTTTTTTAAAAATTAAGTGCATCAATTAATTCATTAAACCTCTGTGTTTTACGTTCTCTTGTAAAAGACATAATTATGTGGCATTAAATCATGTCTTGCTAAAATTGGGCAATGTATAATAAAAAGCATTGTACAGTCTTACCATCCAAAGTTAAATTAAACATATTCCTAAAATCTGGTTATTTTGTGTAAAATATTGTGACCTTCCATTTAACAGCGGTGCCAAAACAGTTGTTCTCCATTGTGTAAGAAATATTACTACATGTCTCCATGTAACTCAACTCACACCACTCTAAATATTTGATGCAATATTTTACACTTTGAGGTTTCACAGTAATTTTAAATTCCCTAAACTAATAAGCGAATATTTTAAACTCACAAAACAAAACAGTCACCCAAGTGGAAAACATCTTAAAAGCTCTCTGAAGTTGGGAATAAAGCTTTATTAAATACAACTGTTCTGACACGATGGATGTACTTACTGTAACTCTTGTGGGCTTACACTATTAATGCTCTCTTGAACAACTCCCTAAGTGGAAATATATAATTTAGGACACCCAGGTCCCTCAAAATATACCATCTTAAAAGTTCGTCACTGTCTCTCAGTTCTAGCTAAGTTTTTAGTGGAAAACATCTCTGTGTTTAACAAAACCAACATAATTGAATTTAAAAGGGTCATTGAATAGCTCAGATAAATATAGAAAAGTCAAAGATTAGTGTCTGTAAAATTCTATTACTGACTCTGACATACCAGTGCCATCAACAAACTGAACCAACAGGCTTGGTGGGGAATGGCAGAGAGGGCAGAACAATTTCCTGATAAGTTTGAGTTGCTTCAGTTCATGTGTTACCTCCATCAGTGCATCAGAAAAGTTTGCCTGAAGAAAGCTTTGACTAGGGACACATCAAAGAAAAATATGTTCAGGCAGATAATTTTCTCAAAGTAAAACAAAATTTCATTCACATACATGTTGTTTAGCTGCAAGAGGAGCTAATCCACGCAAAAAAATACCAAATTCTGCATGCAGAAAAAATACAAATGGCCTAGACTATACTGCATGCTGAATCCAATAGCAAATTAATTCTTTGTTGTGAACAGTCTGCTCAGTTGCAGTTAAAAGGATCTGTAGCTGCTTTGCACAAGCAAAAATCATCCTTTTAAATATCATGAATCCATGCTCACTGAAATCCAGCATGAAATTTTCCTGGTAACTTCAGTCAGCTTTGACTTAGGTTCTAAAGAAGAATTGCTATGGTAGAGCATATTTTTTCAGAGTTGCATGACTCCCTTCTGTGACATTACCTCTAAAGTTTCAACCTTTACCAAGGAAAAGGTAAAACAGTATCTGAAAAATCTAAGTGGATGCATAAGAGATGATAGATTAGATAGATGATACATTAGATAGATGATAGATGAGATAGATAGATAAGAAATAATATTCTTTGTCTTTCAAACACCGCTCTTTACTGCTCTGTTTTTCATCAACAAAAAAAGGATATTTTCAGAAGTGTCTGTAAAACATAAAGATATAGGGGGTTTCCTATACAGTACAAATATCTATGCTTCCCTCCAGAGCACACTCCTACCTTTTCCCATTAGTTTTGCATGGTAATGAACAAAGTGGCTTCTTTTTGTTTTAACATGAAAGAGAACATAACCATTCTTGTATTTTGCACATTGATTTAGTCCTTCTACATTTCTGCTTCTAGTTTCCATAAAAAATTGAAACTGTGAAGCTACACTACTTCCTGTTTTAGTCCTGACACATTTTGATATGGTTGCAGTATTAAATTGTTTTTATTCTATGCAGCAGGAGAAGAAAAATATTTCACATAAGCAAGTAATAAAAAAGTGGTTTTCATGGTTAAAATAAAACTTTTTCCATGACCATGTATTTCTTACTTCAGCATACTGTGGCCCAAATAAAGAACAAGCAGCAAGAATCGGAACATAAGAATTTTAGGCACAAGCATTTCTTTTGCTTCCCTTGCAACGTGAAGGTGCCCTAATTTGAAAGAAAATAACCTCCCAAGTGCCTCTCAATCTTTAAAGAAAAAACTCCTTCTGTAGAGCTTGTTAAACATAATCTACAGCACAGCACAGGTGAGGCTTGCCAGGCTGTGACAGGCATTAGAAAACAACAGGCATTGCCTCCTGCTAAAACAGAGGGTGACCACTCCTGTCCTTTGTCCTACACAACTTGCAGCCTGCAGTCACCTGCACTCACAGGAGCTGTTACCAATCATTCACTATTAATAACTGTCTTTGGGAGCCTAGGATCAAAGACTGGACCAAACACTGTTCTCAGAGAGAAGGGACTGCAGGGCCCACTCCAGCTCTCATGCCTCGAAGCAGCTGTGGGATGAGGAACATTAACTTTGGGCCAGCAGCACATGGGCTACCAAGTCACCAGGGTTTGCCATTGCCACCTTCTGCCTTTCCTCTTCTTAGGAGGGCTGTGGATTATGAGGGATCCTGAACTGACTGAAATGCACCATGCACTTGCATTTTACCTGCTTTTAGGAGAGACCATTTCTGCTTTGCTGTCAGAAGTGTCCTTATGGAACCCTTTTTCCTTTCCCACCTTTCAGAAGCATCTCCAAACACCATCCAGCACCTGCAGTGGTACAGACACTTTGTGTTTGTGTCGTGCATTTGATCCACAATCAATGAGCCAAAACAGCTCAGGATGGTGAGGAAGGGGCGTCTGTCTGTGCCAGAGCCACACTGCCGCTGCCTCTCCCTCTTCCTTGCCCACAAGGAAGGGAAGCGTGCCCAAGGAGAAGGCACTTGGGCTCTCAGCAGTAATCCTGGGACCATGTCAGGGCTGGGAAGAGGGACCTCCCTCGTGCAGGACAGACTGGGGAAGCACGCTTGTCTCAAACGAACAAGTTGGATCCTCAGAGATGTTAAGTTAACACACATGCAGCCTGGTTAAACCACACTCCTAAATCTTGTCAGTCTTTCTTCACCATCTGTGACAAGGTTTTTCTCTTTGAAACTATTAAGCTGACCTTTTGTGCTTACATGTATTTCCTCTGTTGAGTTTTCAGACTCATCATCCTACTGTGTCATTGCTTTCCTGGGGAGGACTCTGGTATATAAATAGCCACACTCAAAAGAAGATTCTTCTGATCTGTTTGACAATTTGTCTTCTTTGATTGTATGAGGAGACAGTAACTTGTAAATTTTCTCCTCAGCACTTAACAGAGTGGAAGGTACTGGGCTATGTTGTTTAATGATTTCTAAAGAAGGTCCGATTTAAAGACTGGAATAACTGAAAAATTTGGAAACATCTGGTACTAATCCAATTACTAGTCCAATCTAAAAATACTGATTAAACACTGTAGTAACACTACTAGTACAAACACTAGTAAGTCAGTTTTAACAAGAAAGGTCAACACCTTCATCTCCTCGTTTTTCTTTCTATAAGTACCAATAAATCCTCAACAGGTGTGTCTAGGATGTGTAATTACATTGTTCTCAAACAAAGGTCCAGCAGCTCTATGTTAAAGATCTCTTTGAAAAGAAAAGGAAAAAGCTTCCAATGCTTGAAATATCATCCCTGACTTCCTCCAGTATTCTCTTTTTATGTGTATTTTTCATGTCATGACTTTTTACAGGTATCAGAGTGAAATACTACACACTGCTCAGTATTCCTCAAGAAATAAAAGGGTCTGGATTTATTACTGATTCTTTTCCAGCATGTTCTAAATCTGTCTTAACTAGCACAAAAATTCAAGTCTTTCCTGCATTCAATGGATGCCTATCCCTTTTCCTACAAGAAGGCTTTATTTAATTGCTGGTGGCTCTCATAACTACATCAGTCTTCACTCTGATTAAATGGATACTTGGGAAGGGGGAATATGCAAAGCCATGTTTGTTTTTTATTTTTTTTTTTGGCATTCTTAATGTTCTTTGAAACGTTGCAGTGCTGGGACAAACATTTCTTGGCACCTGAATGAAAATCACACTTCAGAGTTCAGTGCTCTGGTTTGAGCACAATCCAGGTGAAAGAGGAAAAATATATTCTAAAGGAAGCAAGATCTTCAGGTCAAAATGTGTATTGTTTCACTAAATGGTTCCTATGTCTTTTATTGTCTACAAGGGCTTTTGTTTTTGCCTGCTACATGGGCAGATTTTTACAGAAATCCCAAGGGCTTATTTATTGTGGGTATAAGTAATAACAAAGCAAAGAATATCAAGGGAATGTTCAATATAACAATCCTAAAAAGAAAACAGTAGTGTCTGAATCAATAAAGAAAACCTTAGTTCTCCACCGTGCTGTGTAGGGGTTGGAAGGTCCAGTACAGCAGCAAATAAGCTAACAGTTATTATTCTGCAGGGACAGGAGTCTGAATAATCCCTTATTCCAGTTGTTTGGCAACACTGAGGTGATTACAGCTGAGAAGGGGTTCTGCGAACAAAACAGGGCACATTTACAGCAAATCATGAGAATACTCAGAAAATTTGGGCTCCCTAGAGGGTCTGTTGGAAGAGGACAGGCAGCCTGAGCCAGTCAGAGCCCTGGAGAGAGGGGCAACCTCTGAGCTGTGCTGCAACAGGGATGTCCCAGGCACCACGGGCAGTTCTCACAGGGAGAGCATGAGACCATTTTCCACCTATTGCAGTGCCACACTGCCAGCCACAGTGAGTCAAGAAGCTTTTTCTTGGCATTCCAACCCATCAACAGAAGGAAAGAGAGGTTTGCTCTCCTGCCTCCCATGGAGGCTGCATTTGTCCCACAGTGCCAAGCAACGCAGGGACTCTGCACGCCTTGGCCTGGCCAACTTTGTCTGCATTTTGACAAGTGCTCTCTGAAAACCTGACTGAAAAAATACCCAGTGAATTCCTCCAGCCCACACTGCTACCCACAGCCCCAGCCTGATCTCTTCTGCCCCCAACCACAAGGACTGCTGTTAATCAAAGCCTACACCAGGACGTCTTCCACTTGATGTCCTAAAATCAGGAGCTTCACATGAAAAGTTCAGGACCACGTTGGATCACTGAGGTGAAACTCTGTGTGCTTCAAACCACTTAAAAGGTGATGTTCCAGCCCTAAATGATCTGTCTTGAACTCAAACACCAAAAAAAAAGCTCTGTAGAAATTCTTCTGGATTCAGTCCTACATTCTTTCAGCACAGCTGGATATCTGCTTTCTGACCAGGAAGTCTTTTTAGTTCTAAGAGTCTTTTAATAACTACTTGATGCAGAACTACACAGTTCTTTGTTTATTTATTAATTATGAATAATTAGAGAGGGTACTCCCGAGAGAGAGAGAGCTTTTTCTTTTTTTCTCTCCAAGGTGGATATTTTAAGAACATTTTTATATAAGGCTCACTGAGTAATCCTCACTCAATCCATTATAACCCAGGGCTCAGGGGTGCTTTTTGAATGCCTATGTGGGCATGTTTAGAAAGACAACATAAAACAAAATACAACACAAAAACAAAATACAGGGTTTACTAGAAGTCTGATTGGCATTTCTTTTTCCTAATTCCTATGCACTGCTTCTAGCCTCAAGAAAACAGAATCTTTTGCTCATTTTAATTACATGGACTTTAGAAAGCTATTATGAAAGCAGGGCCTTTATGGGTTTTTCAGTTACATATTGATATAAAGGTGTTAAGCACTGATTTAGCTTACTTCCTTGAGTATATGTTACAAAATATTTGCCTCCTCATCTACACTGCCTCATGAGAAAGGAAAGAAAATACAACCAAAAGAAGTCTCACAAAATTCTATGTAGAGCTCAGACATTGCACCAAGGGGTTTTTTCCTATCATGTGGCCAGAAGGAAAGGGAGAAAAGAGAGTGAGAAAAAGTGTTAGCACAGGGCATTAAAAACTTATTACCAGGAGAATAAATTCCTTTCTGGATATACTTATCAGTAGCTTTTCAGCAGCAATAGAGCAAATTAGTAGAAAAAATATTTACAAGGAAACATCTTTTTTCCTTAAAATATGTGGTCAGCCAGGCTATATGAGCTGTCAGCATGACTAATGGGAGGGCACAGTAGCTGATGTAATAGCAGAAGACTTCACTCTCCCAACTTTATGATCTGCAAGATCAGTATCTTGTCTGCAAGATTACTAAATGTTTCTTCTAACAAAGACATTTATAAATATTTTGTTAAGAGTCCAAATAAAAGTTACTTTTGTTGTGAAAATCAGATGCATTTGAAACAACCCACATTTTCACACAGTAAATTTTAGAAATGTTGTGGACGATGCCTCATTGGCTGTAGAACATCCAGTTCAGTGACATAAATCAGAAAGACATGCCACCAGCACTGCATCTAATGGATCCACTTAGACTGGCATTTCCATCTTGTTAATTACACAGAACCAGTTTTCTGATAGACTTGGTCAAAGTAGGATTGCCAAAGATATAGTTACGGATACTTTATTTGGGAAATTGATTAAATTACCCTATTCTATGCTGCATTGCAGGTGCCAGAAGTCTTTATGCCCCTAAAAAGGCATTTAGACAAAATTAAATCAAGAAAAATTAATAAAATACCATTAAAGACAAAGATAAAACTTTTAGCTCAGCAAATCTCTGATTCTGTGAAAAAATACATATTTTCCATGGTCTTCCATTTTAGCAGAAGCTTTTAGGCATCTGTTTGTTTGTTTTCAGAAAGATGAGGGGTTGTTTATAAATGAAGTAGGACCTGAAACACTTATCCACTGATATAACTTTTTTTTGTTTAATATTTAAATCCTATATGATTTGTAATTGCACACTTCACTATATTGCTCAGCAAATACCTGAAAGCCAAGTGCCTTTCATAAGACTGTAAAGGTATGAGAAGCCAAATAAATTTGTTTTTAAAGGTAAATATATAAACCCAAAGACAGGGTGGACCCCCTACCTCAAAGTAACCTTACTGTTGATGGTGAAGGGAGCTGCAAAAATCCCTCAGGAAGGGATTCAATTAATTTTACTATACTGTCTAATTACTTGGGTGTTTACCCTCACACAGTTATCTAGGCTCTCTCTATGGTCAAGGCAGGGAGCACGGCAACCTTGGAAAGGAAGCTGAGAGGTTCCTGATGCCATGGGTGCTGAAATGATCCCAAATCAGACGAGAATTCAGCAGCAGACCCTGCCCATTGTGTGTCCTTTCTCATTAGTGCTTCTGACCTGCTTAAGGGAGGGCTGCCTGCAGGTGCTGCTGCGGATCTGACCCAAGTCCCAGTGACCCCAGGGGGGTCTTTAGGCAGGGGATGAGGTACAGCCCATGCCTGAGTGGCTGCAGCTCCCTAATGTAGAAAGGAAATCTTAGTCATTATTCCTTATGGGAGCGATACACAGCCTCTCACAAACTGAGAAGCCAGTGCACATTTCTAATGCAGTCTCAAAAGTAGATCATTATGAATATCATTTGGTATAAACATAGTCATCAGGGGAATTCAGAATAGATTTATACCAACATTTTAATAAGTTTCATAAGAAAGTGGTTCATCAAATAAAAATAATGAATGATGGAATTAAAGAACCACTGAAAATTGCTAATGTGTTTAATCATCTCAACATCTATATTTATATATGACAAATTTGGATGATACAGTGGGTGTAATTCCATTTCAAGTCTCCAAGCAGAGATTGCATTCCAAGACACTCAACAAAAGAAAAGCCAGAGCTTGCCTGTAAGCTCTGAAAGCAGGACCCTGTGGCCATTTGTGTGAGGGCACTTGGAAGCCTCCCTGACATCCAGATAGTCAGTTAATCAACAAAAGTCATGTGTTAGCGAAAGGAAAAATAAAGAGACCAGGGCTATGTAGAAAATAAAGAGAACACACAAAAAAAGCTGTAAATTTCAGTAAAACTTGACATTTTTCTGTGACCTAGAACCTCACCTGCATGTCCTGCCTATTAACCTGGTCACCTAGCTGTGCTCACAGGTGCCAAATCCAGCAGCTCACACCCAAAGGACTGAGGCAATGCAGTTAACTCAGTCTGTGCTGCAGTCCTGGAAACACCCACTCAGCTGCCTCACAGCACTGGGCATTTCTAAGGAGAAAAGATCATAATTTCTGACCTTTGTGTTTACCACATCCTTATAATTAACCTTTTTTTTGCTTTCACTCATAGTACCTCACCTCTCCATCTTCAGCAGGACTGCCATACCTTGGGAGAAGAGCCAGTGGTGCCAGGGAAAGCACATGGAAGGCGCAGCTGCCAGAGCAGAGTTCCCTGGCTGCAAATATCACCTTGCACACTGGCATTAGTCTGTCTCTGGGTCCCCAGGCCTGTGTGATGGTGTCACTCACACCACTTCCCTCCAAACCACCTGCCCAAAGGCAACTGTTGTATTTTTTCAGGCAGAAACAGCGCTGAAGACACAGAAGCCCAGCTGGACTGCTATGACCCTGGTTTGGCAACCATGAGCAAAAATGTCCAATAGGAAAGGATCTCTAGATGTAAAAAGAGGACATCTCTAAAGAAATATGACCTTTCTGGGGCTCTCTACTCCAAGACCTCCATCCCTTTTATCAGGTGATGGCCCTCTCCTGCCCTGTCCCACCAGCAGGTTGTTTCTCCCTGCTGCCAGCAGCTCACTCTTTCTCCCAGCAGAACAGAAGCAGCTGGTTCCAGAACCTCCAACAAAACCTCTTCCAGCTCTGCCTAAAAGAACTGTGTGAGGTGGAAACAGTCTGCACGCAGAAACCTTGAGCAGAGAACCTGGAGCTGTCAAAGACAACGAGGCTGTGTGATGGCCCTATTTATAACTGGCCATATGGCAATTGATTTCCTGTTGCTCACACAGGACATCTCTGTGACTCCAGCCTCTGTGCTTCCCACTTTGCTCTTCTGCCAGGTTTATTTATACTTTTCCCCAGCTCTGAAGGCAAATCAAGTTAATTGCCTATTACATGGGATTAAGCAAAATAACTAAAAGAATAAAGAAAGTGAGAATATAATGTTCTGATTACTCTCCATGGGAGCTGTGGAACAATGGGATAGTTATTCCTGCACAAAGCAAGGAGATGCTCCACATTTTCTGCTGTGTGCAGGGCTGAACAACAAGGCAGGTCTCTACCTGTGTTACTGTTCAAATGCTCATTCTTACCCAAAGTTCCACATAACTTTCCATTAAAACTGACATCTCAATTTGAGATGCACTTAACACCCCCAAATCTAAAAAATCATCTTAAAAGCCTGCCAATTTTGCAACTGCATGATGAAAGAAATAACAAATTAATTTTTTTTTTTATTGAACACTGTACAATATTAGTCCATTTGGAATAGACATAAGGAACTAAAGAGCCAAAAAGGCCTTTCCAGTCAATGAGCTAAGATGAAGAGATGCCTGGGGGAAAGAGACAAATTTGGAGTGTAGGAAATGAAAAACAATTAGAAGAATTAAAATAATTGTATTTTCCATGAGGGGAAAATAGAGATATGGGATAAATTACTAAGATGGGTTTCTAGAACAAACAGTGCAGCATTCAAACTGGTAATAATGGGGTTTCAAGTAGAGCTATGAGAAAACCTGCTTAGTGAGCATAAGCCCAACTTAAAAAAATTTCTAATCACAAATTTGGTGAACCTAGGGAGAGGTTAATTAAGACTAGCAGAAACAAAGAGGGCAAGGGCAAGGCCTACTGCAGCAGTTCCCTCCGCCCTTTCAAATTTCCAGCAAGTGGAAACAAAAGGCTGCAGCGAGGGAGGTAATGACTGCGGAAGAGGGGGAAAGCAAAGTTACCCTGTCCCCTTGTCCCACACTTAACCCATGTCCCAGGCAGATTGAGTGATGCAATCTGCACAGGGCATCTGTGCATGCAAGCATTTTTATGAGCTACCATTCCTTTCAAAATGTGGTGTTGCTTTGCTAATTAGTGAGAAGATAAACATTTCTGACAGATGAAATATATTGTTACCTTGTTAATTGAGCTGCACAGAACCTATTGGTTGAAGTAGTATATTCTCCCTTCCTCTCTAGGGTTGGAGTTCAATCTTTTCATTTTTTGCTTCCTTAAACACTAATAATGAGCTGAGAAACAAAGAGCAACCTCCTACAGTGTGGGTGGGGTCCTAGTGCTTAAACTGGTTTCCTTCAAAACTCCAATCCATTTACCTGCAGATTAAAAGTATGTGCTACTTCTGTCTTTTGCCATCTGCGATTAAAAAATAAAAGATAAACCCTTGAAGGGATTGGGGAAAAAGAAGGTGCCAGTGGATGATCCATCACTGCGTAATGCAGATTACCCTCTTCAGAAGCACTCAGTCTTGCCTGTTTTTAAAAGATGGGATGTTGTAGTACTACATAGAGTAAAACTCAACCAGGTATCAATGTCTCAATTCCTTCTCTACAAGGATACTAGTCAAAATAATATGAAATATTATGCACAGCAATACTTACAGCAATAGCCAAAAGTCTGTCTCGAAGACAAGATAGCCCAAATCCCACAAGTTTGCCAAGACCAAATTCTTTCAGCTAACAGTAGCTGTGGCTGAGTTACCAGCTGTCAAAACACCAATGTCCCACGTGCAGCCCCATCAGTTTGTGCCTGGAGCCCAGGCTCAGCACTGCTTTAGAAGGGATTGATTTGGGCTGTGCCTGGAGATGCCCGGGGAGAGGGGAGCACCACCAGTGCCACCAGCTTTGCCCTCTGCACAGGCTGCCAGGGGCTCTCATAAGGCATCATCCTTATGGTTCACTCTCATATTTACATTACTGCAAATTTCTTTATCACTCATTAATCTTTCACTGTGAGCCCATTATCATCATAATTAAGAGGAATATCACAGGACTTATTTAGTTGAGTCACCACTGCTCCAGCATTCCCAGCTTTGTGGCTTCAGTTTATTATTAACCAGGTTATGATGACAAGATGAGCACCCACTTCAAAAGTTATATTCTTAAAGTCCAAAATCAGAAAACAGACATAGCATGGGAACCATATATCACTTATTTGTACTTCAAGATTTTAAAGACACTTTTAAAGTTTTGGGAGACTGGGTTAATATTCCTCCTACTCATTTAGGATAACAAACAGGATAAAGTGTCTTGATCCACAGTAGCAGAGCAGAAGTTGAAAACAGAAGGCTCTGCTGTCCTATTTCGGTGATAAGATTAATTGCATTTTCATAAAAATTTTTATGCTCCATTCACCTTATGTCCCTTTGCCTTACCTCCTCTTCCTGAGAGTTTTAATAAATGACTCATCCTTACTAATTCAGCCCTGCCAGATTTCTTTAGGTACATAATATTTCAGTACTTAATGCAGTATAATAGTCTCCACTAGCCAATTTGATTAGTCATAGCCTCATCTTTGCTTACCATGCTATTTTTCATTTTTTTAGTCATCTGGAATGTATTCCCTGCTCTGGTTCATGCTGTGTTGCTTTGTGTTAGAAATCCTAAACAAGACATACTTTATCTGAAATGCTGGAATTGCCTACTATTAACCAAATGCTGCAAGCACTGAGCTTTACACTTTATTTGAACTTTGCTAACAACTTTAAACCAGCTGCTCCAACTCCTTGAGCCATTCTGCTCACTCAGGTACATTTCTGAGAGCCAGACCCAACCCAGCAGCTCACACAGGACCACAGCAGAAGTTTCACGGTCCTCTAAGCCTCCAGATCTTCACTGCCACATCACCTTCAAACTTAGGCCTCATGTTCCTTCAAATGTCCCCATTTATTTCAGAAAAAGTGCTCCTTAGGACTCCCCTCCCCTCTGAGTGCTCCATACCAGTTTCAGATCACCTGTGGGTTCTTTATTATGAAGTTTTGTCATTATAAGAGAAGTCTCAAAATTTTTGTAGGCTTATTTGAAATTTTCATTAAAAGGCTAGATGGTTATTCTCCCTAGTCACTACTGAAGATGCAAATGAAGGTGAAAACACAATATAGATGCCTGCAGTACAACATTACTCCCTTTCACCTCTTACAAAAACATCTAACAATGCTGTGCTATATAAAGAAAAAGCCACATACCATCTCTCTGAATCCAGTCACTACATCCATTCTGCGTTTCAAGGTTTCTGGCAAAAGGCTGCAAGGATGGAAAGATCTCATTACACTTATCAGGTGGCCAAGTGTTGCCTCCCAAAAATAGTTTCACTTGTTTTAATTGCTTGTTAGTTAAGTCACCCTGCCTTCAGCTGAAAGATTTTTACTGTAATTAAGATAGGCATGGTTACTTAATGCCAAAAAAAAAAAAAATGTATCTTATCAGCCTACCACTTTCATTTACAGAATGTGCTATCTCCTCAGTTATAAAGACCAGAGAGATTTTATAATAATTAATCTAAAAAGGCTATTCATAGAAAAGGGCCCAGCTGTGATCTGATTAAAGCAGTCTAAAATCCTTGGGCCAAATTGAAACATCATGTAAAATATCAATTGACTTAGCACACATTTTATATTTCACCCTTCCCTCCACTGCTTTTTGCACTCCAACATACCACTTTTAAAATTAATTTTAGCTTGTTTTTCCCCTGCAAAAAGAGAAAATATTATTGAATAATACATTTACATACTAAAAAAATAAAACAACTTTTGGAAAACGTCTGTGAACTGACTATAATTTTGTATAGCTGCTATTAAATGAGTACAGACTACAAATCTTCGTACATTCAATTCTAAGTTGACTTTCACTCTGTATCCCAATGAAATTGAGGGGGTTGTATTTGTGAGTCATTCAGATGACAGCTTGGCCCCAAAGAAATAAAGAATAAAGATTAAATCTTGATCTGACTGAAGTTAAGGGCAAGGCTCTTCTTGAACCAACTTCAGTTGGTTCAGGATTTTACCCTCGGTCATGTGGCAGAATTTTAGCCTCTGTTTGAGGAGAAAATGAATTAACTGTCACATGCCAGACAGATGAACATAAAGCAAATTAATCTGTAACCAGAAAACAAGCCACAGGGAGCATCACCATCACACACAGCTCCATACATCATGAGACCTTCTGTTCAACAGGAAGGCTGTGAAGGTGCCTCTTTCTCTCTGGTTCATCATCTAGAAGCCTCCTCTGAACCAGCTTTGGAGGCATCTCTGCTACCAACTCCTTTTCCATGAAAGAAGCCTGACTACACCACCTCCCTGATTCTTGATTAATTAGTAAGCTATTCTGCATGCTCACAATAAGTGTTACACATAGAAGTGGGCTCTGGCACTGGTCCAACCCAAAGTGTAGGAAGCTGAGTGAAAAATTCTCACTAGTGATAAAAACAGTTAGGGTAATGGAGCTTTTCAAAAAAGAAAAACATTTCATTTTCACTTTACATTTTTCTTCAAAACAGATGGAATTTTTGGATGTGAATAAATACTAGAATGGGTTGAAAAATTAGCATATCTTACTAAGAAACTTTAAAACATTTTGCACTAGTCAGATTTTTAAAGAATTAAGTCCAAAATTTGTCAGTCCCCCTTGGATGACACTGTAAAATGTTTTCAAAGAGCTAACACATTTCTCAGAATAGTCTGCCCTAGAATACAACAAATCAGAAACTACTTCGAGTACTGTTACCAAAGAAGAAAATCACACTAAATCTGTATGCCACTCTGCTAAGGCAATAAACTTGTAAGAGTAGGGTGAATGCCAAAAATTAGACAACTGGCCATAAAGTATCAGTAAAATCTATTAATGACCAACATGTGGCAGGGCTGTGGAGCAGGCAGTGTTCCACAAGGCTTCATTTTGCTTGGTTTTCACCTGTCTTTTTACTCTTTCCTCTCCATGTGCATCAAAACGTGTCTGTACCAAGCATTATTTAAATAGATCAAGTTCTGTTTTCTCTCTGTTGGCCTTAACATTCCTGCAAGCTAAGGAAAATAAATGTGGAACCTGGGAGATTATTATGAGAACTCCCACACTCCATTAAATTCTCTCAGGAAAACAAGAAGTGTGACGAGACAAACGGACTGACAGAAATGGTCTAAACCCAGAAATGACTGAGGAAGAGCCAGAGCAAATGGGGAGCCTACAAATCCCATCAGGGTTTATGCCCAGCCCATGCAGGCAGGGCACAGGCTGCAGTACACACATCGCATGGACACTGCGTGGCCTGTGCTGTCTGGCAGGGGTTGGGGAGCTCCAAACAGGACCAGCTCCATCCCTTTATGCTGTCTGGACCTCCCCATCTCTGGAGGATCCTCCAGCAAGCAGCTGTAAACACACACCAGCCCCTTTGCACCTCACAGGCAACACCAAGGGAATCAAAAGTGAAGAGGAAGTCTAGCTGTAGGGCTCTTGTTCACACTTAACATGCCTTTTTCTTTCTGCCCTTTTTTTTATTATTACTATTTTTTCCTTAACAATGACAGGATTTTTAGATCTGGAGACACATCCAAATAATGTCAAAAAAGGAAAGATTTTGGTTATAGTCAGTTATCTGGCACTATCTATTTAGAAATGTCTGAACAAATAACTCCAATGTCAGATGTTCTCGTTCTGGCAGAGAAAAGAAATACGATTAGATCTGGCTGCCCAGATGTCCCAACATTGAGAATAATATTTTTAAGCACGAACTCATGTACTGCTGCTGTCATGTACTTCAATAGACTTATTTTGTTCTCATGGGCTATAAATTGTAGTAAAATTGAACCAGATTAATGGTTATAACTGGCCTTTCTTCTGTCAAACATTATTTCAATAGAAAACAAGAGTCTTTATGTGTACAGACTCGAGTTCCTCTTCCCTTGGTAACGTGCAGGTCCTTGTCATTGTACCCTTGCTGAACTATCCAGAAATAAAAGCTTCTAGCTGCTATTTCTTTTCACTTATTTGGTACCACATTTCCTATTGCCATCTGTTTTCTACTTATGTTTATATAAACACAGTTTATATATAAATATACAATCCTATACATTTCTTCATATTGTCATTTTCATTTATTTTCATCTGCTTTCTGTCCTTTTCATTTCTAGGATCACTGAAATGGCAACAACTCCTATCATGCAGTTTTGTCTCTTTTTCAGTTATTTATGTGCTGGTAGTTTGTTGCACCCAAAGCTCTCTGTGCTGATTATGTTGGTGTTTTTGTGTTTATGAAATTTTCACTTTTATTTACAGAGAAAAATGCTTGAACCTCAGCACCAAAATACATAATTTCCTTTCTTCTGATTTAAAGAAGATAGCTTTATTTGAAAAAGCACTTGAGGATACCTGTTTTTCTGCATGGTTATCCATACTTTTTATTCATTAAAAGCAGAGACAAGCTCAAAACATGGAAGTGGGGTGTCTCATTTTTTGCCTAGATCTTGTGCTATTTAAACCTATTTAGAGCTTCAGCTTTATACAGCCATCAGAAGTGGACATCAAGAAAGCAGTTTTGACAGTAGGTGAGTGAAACTCTCCAGTAAAAGGTTCCAACCAGATTGCTTTTCTCTGAAATGAATACGCAAAAGGCTCCTTTTGCTCTTTTTAAAATTGTTCACTGGGGCCTCATTATTTGCACAGAGATTTATATAATTGCACCCACTCACATGATTTCAAAAGCTGCGTGTATAAAAAAAGGAAGAAAATAAATATTTTAATATTTTATTTCTTCTTAATGTCTAGCAAGAATGTTCAATTACAGCCTCTCTACTTATAAAAATCATACAAAGGTTTCAAGTCTCAGCATGTTCCAGCAGTAAAGTGCAAACAATCTTGTGGTTACAAAGGCTACTTTGCTGAACCTCATTCCTTCTTCTTTCTCTCCCACCAGCTGAATAAATGAGAGACATATTTAGCAGCTTCAGAAGAAACTATTTTCTCATGCTCCCACTAACAAATCAGGGCAAGATATGACAGTAAGTCACGGGATAGGAGCAAAGGATGTAGAGAAAGGAGTAAATTAGAATTGATAAGGGAGGACGAGATAAATAGAGGAAAAAACCCAAGCCCAAACACTAAGTTCTGACAGCAGATGAAAATGGAGCAGCATATATGGAAGAAACAAGACGGTAGAGGATAAAAAATGAATATATTACAACCTCTTGAAATCAGATTTTTTTCATTCATAATCATATCTGAAGAACAGAAATTACTGGCAATAATATATTTGCTTTTTTCCCTATTATTCCAGATTGTTTATCCTGTACCTGGTGACACAACATAGACAGAAACCTTCAAAATAAAAAAGAGATCCACAATAAACTCCAATAAGCCACCCAGGCACTGACTTGATTAGGAAAACTCACTTGTTGTGAAGAAAAGCTCCTAAAATCTCACACTAGTGCATATTAGTTCTTCTTATGTTTAGGTTCAGGTTCACACCTAAGCAAGACAAAGCCTTTGTCTTTGCTTAGGTGTGAACCTAAGCACTTCCCAGGGGCAGTGTGCGCTGGTGGCACCTGCAGCATCAGCAGGGTGACTGGGGCCTCCACCCAGCAAAGCCCTCACCGAGCCCTGCAACAACTGCTTCAAGGAGTGCAGATCCTGGGTGCCATTGCCCAGCTTCCTAGAACTGGTTTTACACACTTGCAGGAGCACAGAGTGAGGCAAAGCCAGCAGCTCCCCACGGGAGCCCCTGCAAGTGCTCTCCAGATGGATGCTGCTGTTCCCTGTGTGGCCCAGGGAGCCTCCCCAGCCCCTCCCCAGCAGCAGATTGCTCTCTGCTACTTGCTCTTTCTGCTGGCAAGGAAGAAAATGACATCTAACATGTTTTGAATTAGAATGACTACAGGTTTTTCCCAAAACAGTGTATTTATAGATATAGAGACAGATCTCATCCAAAACTGATACAATTCAGGTTTGATTTCTGTGACCTTTACCACAGGTGACAAACTTCAGACAGAAGACAGGGGGAGGTAGACTGTCCTAATTGCTGCACACACTCACAATTAATCTGTAGCCTCACTACCTGGTTTTAATTTGTGGCAGAAGCTGCCTCACCACATCAAAGATAGTGATTCACCTCTCCACTAATCAAAATTTGAAGAGCTACTACCAATAGTAATTAGAGAGCTAAGGCCAGCCATCATGCAATTCAGCATTAATTAAACAATGTTACAGTGGTTTTCATTCAGCTCACAAAGTGCACCAGAAATAGGCAGCATAGGCATCATAGATTTTATCTACCTTTCCAGAAATCTTTTGCTCCTTGTGATTAAGGCCCTCAGTCCCCCAGTAACCGCAAAATTCAACCTTCTTTTACTGCTATAAGATGAAGAACAGTGAATATTTATAGTCACTTGGATGGTTCCCCCTTTCAATAATTATTAAGAAAAAGGAACAGTCCAGTTTTTTGGGTTTTCGCAATACATAGTTACTTAAATAAAAGGTGATATAACAGACAACATACAGAGATACTATAAATCAGTGTCCATCTAGTCAGTCAGTTTGGAATTAAAGAAACTTCTTAAAAGCAGATGTACAAATACTGCTCTTCAGTGATGCTTTCAACTTCCAAACATTTAAACAGGTCTCATTTAACTTTGCTGTTCTGTAGCTGGAAAAAACAGTGGTAAATTGGGGTCCGTTTTTCATATTCTTGTGAAATAGGCTTGGGTAAAAGAAAGACCAAATCCTTAGCTTTAATAAACTTACCAAAGTTTTCTGTGGGGGACAGTTCCTTAAAATCTGGCTCTTGGCATGGATAAGAAGGCTAAGGTTAAAGAAGTATATAAAAAGAAGTAACAAAAATGTTGATGGTAAAAAAAACTCCAGCATGCTAAAAATAGGAAAGAACTCAACGTGATAAAATGAAGCCTTATTTAATCCTTTTCTGCAACCAAAAATTAGCATATAATTTGGCAAGAAATAATATTTTAACTCTATACTCAGGACCAAGCCTGAGGCCATGGTGCTAGCCAAGAGCGAGATACAAGGCTGGTTTTGTATGGGAATGCTCATTCCTGTGGGAATCCACAGAGGACTAGTTCATGAATCACATGCAGGCAGGTGGGGTAAGGGAGTCCTGTGAGACCAAAGTCAAAAGGAAACCCCACAGGATTTCTCTTTGGAACATCTTCCTGTGTCCTGAGCCCTGGAGGTGCTGCTGCATGACATCCTAGCTGAACAAGCAGAGTACACTGCTGTCAACCACCTAATTAAGGCAAAATGTCTGTATGATTAACATGGCAGGACTTCAGGAGACCAGAGCAGCCATATTTCAAGCCCACGTTAAGCTCATTTTGGACCTAAGACTACTTTAATAATGCATTGATTTAATCTGCCAAATATGTAACTAGAGCTGCAGTTCTGTAAATGAAAAATTTTCAGCTGTATGTGTCCATGCTCCACACAATTTCTTCCTTTTACCAACCTCTCTTGGTACTTCATATGCCTTAAAAATGGTATGGATGATGTGCATTGGGGCTCCAGGGCATCTGGGAATGGCCCTGGTACTAAAAGGAAGCTTTGCAACAACAAAATGGAGAGGGAACAAGATATCATGAAATATGAGCTTCCAAGTCAACCTACATATCATGGTTTGTTTCCTAAGGAAAGGAAAAAACAATTACAGTGCTCAGCTTCAAAGCAAAATATTTCATTGGTAAGCCACCCAGTACAAACACTGTCAATGTGTAGAAAAAGCAGAAACCTTGGGTAACTGTCAGCAATAGACACAACACATCGTGCATCTGCCCAAGATAACTCCTCACAGTGTGTTTGGGGTTTTATCCCCTGTGTCCATTTGTCATTATTGTCCATTTCTAAGCTGGTGGCAGGTTGCTACATAGCATGATGCTATCCCTGCCGTTTCTTTCCTTTCTCCTAGGGTATGCACAGTTTTTCCTCATCGTTTTTTAATGGAAAGTCTTTTATCATTTCTGGTAATGTAAGCAAATATCTTCCTAAGACTGTCTTGCGCTATTCATACTGGAACAGTAAGTGCCTTTTATCCAGTGTTTTTTCTGTCACATGGGCTGCACAGCCTCTCTTCTTCCAGTTCTCTTTTACAGAAAATCAGTCTGGAATTAATTAGGATCTACCTCAGGTTTGCTTTCTAATGTAATCAATAGTCATAAATAATCTCAGGATTTCTTCAGTTGTCTCAGATCAGTACCCCTAGATTTCGTTTATACCATCCAGAATAGTTAGATTTGATAGAAAAAGCTGGCTTGGGAGAAAGATAATGTTGGATCCCTTATTAGAAGCTTACTGTCATTTTTGCTCATTATCTTTGTGAAATACTGACTTGACCTGAAAGTTCAAGAGTCACAAGCAGCACTAGGATTGGGATTCTAACCCAGCAGTTATCTTCTTGTCAATAAGATTACACAACACTCAACTTCTTCTCTATGTCCATCACAAAGACAAAACAACGGCAGCCACAGTGTGAACCAGCAGTAGCCATGCCCCATTTTTGATGCTTGGCTAGCAAGGATACCAGAATGACCATAAAAAAGCAAATGATAACATATGTTTACATTTTTATCCTGCTCACAGTCACTGAGCAGGCTCTGACTCACAAACTTCTGAAAGTGCCCTGAGAGACCAGAAATGAAGCCAAGGCTATACAACAAACAAACATGGGGACGTGATTCTCAGCTCTGCTGGATTTGCCCCCATAGACAGATATACAGAGAGACAAAAGCACATTTCCCATTGTTTTAAAAAGTGACTGCCTGGTGGACACCTATATTTCTGAGTGTCAAAAGGATACCTGTTTTCTGGGAGCAGCTGGGAGCATTTTCCTCTCCAGAGTGTGATTGTAGGGGGTAGGGACATCTCATCCCCTTCTCCTGCGAGTTCTTCTAATAAAAGTGACTCTGAATTCTGTTTCCTTTCAGGCCTGATGTGACAATGAAAGAATGCACATTAAAAATTAAAAAATAATGGAAACCATTGCAAAGCTACAATTTAATTTGCTAAACAGCATAAAACTGAAGAGAAAGCTTCAATATAAAGAAACTTGGAAGTCCGTGAATCAACATTTGTTACATAAGTAGGTTTTTGAAAATGAGTCATTCTCCAGTATAACTATACAGCAGAGGTAATCCCCATTTCACAAGATCCCATATTTTTTAATTCTTTTTGTATTTATGTTTTATTTCTTGCATCAATGAGTCATAAGATGCAAGAAATTAATTTAAGGCTTGAAAGCTAAAAGGAAGAGAAGCTGATATGTGTAGTACTGTAGACTCAGATTCTTGTATCTAACTACATAACATATTTTCTTTCCACAGGAGGTAGTTATGACAAATTAGAAGTCTGAAAATTTTCTGATGGTGTAAAGGCTCCAGCTGTCACTAGGGAGATAGTGATCAGATTTCATAGCTGCATGGTCCCATGGCACCACTAAGAGTTCCATATGGTCATCCAAATGTTTCAACTAAACCCACAAAAAAAATTCCACCATGGCTTTTGCTTTTAGAAAAATAAAATTCTCCTTAGTAGAAATTTCTCATAACATGCCACCAATAAACAAAACTTTCTTGATTTGGTTGTTTTAATAAAAAATAATTGTTAGTGTTGTTGTCTTTGTTTCAGGTTGAAGTGGGTAGAAATAGCAGCAGTGCAGCAGTCGTGCCCGACCTCTAACTTTTTAATCTAGCACAACTTACATAACAGGAAGTAGGCTGGTAAGTGGGCATGCAATGAATAATTAAGGTGTGTATATGTACATGGTGATAAACAGTAATTTCTTCAAACCACTTCTCTTTTGGTATAAAACCACCTCTGTTAAATTGTTAATGCTATTACTGTGGACAGAGACTCTTTTGTTCATGTCAAAGATGCCAGCATAAGCCTCAACAATAACAAATGACAAATGCATAATTTATTGATTCTTAAATGGCTATGTCCTTGGATGTATTTCTTATAACTAATTTGCTTGGAGACACATCTGGTTCCTGAAGATAGCATCTGTTTTAAAGAAGGTCAGTGCTATATTTTAAAGGCAGAAGAACATAATGTTTTATCTGCTGCGCTCCTCTGCTCTTTTAGCCTACAAATTCAGGTCTCGCTTTATTCTGTCTACTAATTTTTATATCAAATAAAAAATTGAGCAATCTGTTGGTGAGTTTTGAAACAATGATAAACATGCACATAGATACTGTGAAGATGCAAGGAATGAATGCATAGTTTTCAAGTGATTGTGTACTGTGTGAGCTGAATTATCTAAAAAATAAATTCAATTATGTTAATATTGTTTTCATTAATGCTTCTTTTTTACAAAGTTCAATCAACATGTTTCAATAAATGGTGCTTGCTTGTCCAGAGTTTGTTTTATTTAGATGTGCTGCCTCTGAATGTGAGTCTAAGATCTCGCATAAAATCTGCAAACACAGAATGCTGCAATGTTTATTCTGCTATTGGGCCATGAACCATGACTTATCCCCCAATTATTCTTGTACATGCAAAGCCTGATCCCTCACATCTTTGCTTTCTTCTGCATGATATTTATGCCCATATATATTCCATGTGATTCCAATCAATATATCTTTGTTATTTCATCAATTTCCATTGAATTTTAGCAGTATTTATTTTTACCTACCTCATGGCTGGAACATTAAAAATATAAACAAGTGCTTAAAATCAGCTTGAAGTTTACATTAAAATAGGCAGACGCAAGTACAAACGATTCAGAAACTGCCATTTTAACCCTGTGATGAACAGCTAGGCACCTTTTGCTTTTATATTTCACCTTGCACCATACACAAAATGTTTAATTATTTGAGGATTAATGGAGGTAGTTTATAATTAAGCTGAAGTATGAACTGATGTCATCATCTCAGTATGATGATATACAGTTTTATGCCAAAGCACCTGTTGTTTTGGAAGGAAGCAGCTGATATCATTATCTACCCAGCCAGATAGCCTAGTTTCCTGCTGCTTAAAAAATTATCCTAAGGGTTACCTAAGTTGGGGTAATACAGCATTTACTTTTTCATGCCCAGGATAGGAGAGAATGCATAAAATTACTTTATTCTCAAAGGTAGAGGGGGAATTAGGGGGGGTAGGGGGAGGGTCATGATGCTAAAACAGTTAATGTTTATTTGTGTGGAATACAAACCTTGCCGTTTTTTTCATGCATGAATATACATGCAAAAAGATTTATAACAGGTATGTGAGTAAATATATGATTGGACAAGAGTCCTTTATGAAGCACAAAGGATAAGATCCTCCGCTTTTCTGTGAACATTTTTCACCATATGATTGACTCTGACCACTGAATAGCAAAGGTTAACCCCAGCTGGGGGTTTCTCCTGTGTAGAGGTACTCAGCTGCCACCCTGCTCTTTTTCCCTGGTGTTATGAGAAAAAAGAGGTTGCCAGGGCAATTTGGGATGGGGAAGCTCTGTTATGGGGGGCATTTGAGAGCCATGAGGTCACTGCAGCATCTGATGCCAGTGCTGTGGATTAAAGCCACATGTATGAAGCACTGAGTCCTGGATCCACAGCCAGCTTTGGGAAACCCACGTCTCCAACCATCCAAGTGCTGTTCTGACAGAGTGTGGAACCAAGCCCAGTGTTTTTAGCATGCCTCCAACTATCAGGCTTTCCTCTGAATTGTGGCATTCTGCCAGAGCTGCTCATTTGGGTCGTCATCAACCTGCACCTCCTTCTAAGGAGAGCTAAAATGCAATAGTAGCAAACACATCTCAAAAATTTTTGGCTTTCTTTTGTCTCCTGATGAGTTTTTTTTTACCTTTCTCAGTCATGTGATGCCACAACCACCAAATTTTCCTTTTGTAATAATACCTGATGTGTAGTATGAGCAGGTGCAATATCATATATTTGCTAGGACTGGTCATCTACATACACACAATATTTGAAGAAGCATAAGTAACATGACTTTTTTTTTTGTTCCTTCAATCCTTTTTCATATGTTTTTTTCCTTTTTTCTCTTTTTTTTTCTTATGAACTACCTTTTCCCCCACTCAGTTCTTAATTACATTTAATAGAATATCTCTTCACTCTTCTTTTAGGCTCTTTCCAAGAGTACTCCTAAAGCTGCTCTTTCCATAGATCTGAAACTCTTTAAAAGGAAACAGGGACTAGTAGGAGGTACATTTCCCAGCCCTCCCCAGCTTCCCAGACCTCCTGTAGCTTGGCAGATCATACCACTTAATAATATGAATAAAGCAACTTTTGACAGAGCAAGAAGTTGTGATGGAAAGAATCCTGCGGTCTTTATTCCCACATCTTGCATCCAGTTTTCCTTGGGATGTGTTTTATGTTGGGTCCTCCACAGTCATCTTAGAGAAATAGTATTTCTTGCATGTAACTATTTGGATTTTAGTCTGGAAGATAGACAGCAGGTTTTTCCACTGTATTTTCCCCCCTCTATTTAGAAGTTATTTCATTTTCACAACATTTCTGGGTGTTCTTTCCTTTCTTCTGAACTATTATTGTGCCCATGATTGTGCTATGCATACCTACGATAAGTGAAAAGAACACTTAGGTGACCTTCAATAGATAAAAATACAGATACACTGATTCTATTCCCTGACACGTCACCAGAGTTAACATGGCTTTCTTAGCAGTAACAAACATTATGAAATTGGCACTAATTTGGGGCTTATATCTGTACTACAAACTGGTTGATATGCAATAGATTAATCAATGTTTTTAAGGGATTTTTCTTGAGCTTTACATCAGATGGGAAATAAGGTGTAGAAGCTTCCTGACAGAGGCATGCTCATTGTGGTGGTTATAATAAGGGTGTGCCAGAGATCAAATTAGCGCCCTAATGGGCTGGAGTTCAGCCCCGTGACCGCGGGGACATTGTGCGCATTAACCATGGGCGTGTGCGGAGGCGAGAGGCTCCTCTCTGGATATTTATGGGTATTGAAAACCACAGCCCCCAGTGCCATGAGTGAAGAGAGGTTTTATCCTAACCTTCTTCCTCTCCCTTTCACATCATCAAACTGCCCAGAAAATTAGGTTTTCAGAAAGTTATACTGCCATTCTGAATGCGCAGTAATTGCCTGTGGGTAGGCACTTGTGTTTACAGCTGGTGCATTCTAAGTCTTGGAAGCTATTTCTCTATTTACTAGACTTCAAAGAAAGTATTGCTTGCTATTTTTCATGATACCTAGCATTGGTATCTGAGCAGCATAATGAAATGCTGACCAAAGGAAACAGTATAAATTTCTTTTCTGTATTTCTTTTCTTCACAAAATTTAACACACAGTTTCTCTAGAATTAGTTAGGGTAAAAAGAAAAGTGAATAGTTTGTATATATTTATAGAAATTAAAAACCTGTCATAGACAAGTTCATAAATAGTGACTGTTTATATTTCTAAGGTAATAAAAAAAATTGAGAACTGCACTGTACTTCCAAGAACAATAAAACTAATCCAAAACACAATAGTAATTAATTACATATTTTTACCACATCCTTCCAATCTACAAGTTTCTTTTCCTGTGAAATTTATTTACCAAAATCACCTTATTTTTAAAGAATTCACTTTAAAATTAAAGACAAAACAAAATTAGAATTGAACTTTCACATTGAGCTAGAGGGAGAAAACCATGCCTATATTTTTTAAAACGTTTTTGTACAGTTTGGTCTTGGAATTATATGGATAGTTCTCTTGCAAACTTGGCTTTCGCCATTGACACTTTCATTTCAGGTTCATTAGCTGCATCAATAATAATTAATTTAAAAATATCACGGTCTTGAACATTTTCTGAGGATCTGACATAGCAGTTTCAGGAATATTTGGTGTGAACTAATCTATAGCTCATAATCTTTAATAGAAATTCCAAAGCCTCCTCAAAAAAAAAAGGTGACAAGCAATAATCCAAATCTTTAATGTTTTCTGTTTGTTCTGTAGATCCTCAATTCACTGGATCAATGAAAGCTTTGTCCAAAATCTGCCAAGGGATCTCTTCAACTTAACACAAAACCGAGCAACTTTAGAGTGTTACAAGTCTTATATAAAAATCTGTCTTAATCAGCTTCTCTGAATTTGTTGTCTTTGAAATTATTTTCCTTCCATATACTAAAATGAGATTGTAGAATAACCAAAATCTGCCCATTGACTTCTGCTTCCTTCTGGTCCAACACCAGAAGCTGAAGACACTGGAACAGCTGCATCAACACGAAAGCATCCAATATGATGCTGGATCAAGCACAGCAATTGCTCTTTTGTTTTCTCTCTTGAGGATGTTTGGTTTGTATTTTACTTTTTGAAGACAGAAAGATACTTTTTGGATCTCTAGGAATGTCTGTACAAACATGCAATTCTGTCTGTACAAACATTTCTCTTCTGAACTAAAAATAAATTTATTTTACAGAAGACCTTGGGAAAAATGTGAACCAAAGTGAATCATGTGCCATATTGCTCCTTGGAATATTAAAGCTAAATTCCTTACTGGTATATGCTGACATAGGTCTGTTGGGTTTAAGGGAGTTATTCTATCCCATACTAGCAGGGAATTATGGAGCAGCTTGGTTTTGTTACATAAATTAGACTGATGAAAACTAGATAATTAAGACTATCAATTAAGCTATGGGTTTTGTACAATCTGATTCCTCTGAATACATGGGTTGAATATACATGATCAGAATCTACATTTATGTTTGGTATTATTGAATTCTGGAGAGCCAAATAACCCCTTGATTCTTTGCAGTAATGGAGAAAAGAAGGATGCTCTTATGGGGTGACAAAAACTGCAATGATGACATCTTTAACTTTTGCACTTCTCACATAAATCAGACCCAGCTAAATCAGTGTAATCCTTTACTGACAGGAAAAATCCATTTTTCGGCTCTAGTTGGAATTTTTAAGCTATTATTAAATACTAAATCACTAAACATAGAATAAACCAGTAATTCCCTGGTCAGTTCTCAGCAATTTTACCTTACCTTACACCTTTCTTGTTGCACAACCAGGAAGTCTGAGCTCTTCCCTGCTGTGAAAGGGGGCAAAAAGGAGTCCTGGAAAGCAGAACCCGAGCTTGACAGATATATCTATATAAGTAGGAATCTAGGTAGGCATCTGCAGGGAAAGGAAGTATGTTTAGAGGAACTGCTATGCCAGCAGTCTGTTGGATCAAGTCCTGGCAGATGGAAACATCACTCAGCCTTGCCTTTGAGAAAATGCGTGTGCATCATCTTCTCACTTTTCTACAAAACTCCCTCCAAATATTTTAAGTGACCACAGAGAAGCAGCTTCCACCTGGAAGGACAAGAAGCTTCCATCACCCTTGTATCTACTACAGAGTGGCTTCCAGAAAACAACCATGGTGTGTCTGCATGGAATATGAGCCAGTTATAACTGATTTATCAGCAGTCATGAGTCTCTTGAAGCTGTAGGGCTGCGCTGTTAGTGAGGCATTGAAATTGCAATCATGCCAGTCTGCACTTCAGCCTGGGAGTTGTTTTCCAGATGATCCAGAATAGAGAAAGAAGGTCCCTTTAGGTCTTCATCTACTGCTAAGAATGCTTCTGGCTTACTTCTTTTCATTACAGGTAGATAAGTGATAACAAATATGAACAACATATTTTGGGAACAAAAATGCTCCTGGCCACCTCTTCTGGTTCAAAGCAGCCACCAACACTGAGATTAGAGCACAAATAATGAAGGATTATCACATGTTGGCCACTGTGTTTACTGTTCTGGATCATCACATCTTTTCAGCTTTCTCTTCGGGAACTGAGCAGGGAAAAATTAATTATAATAAAAGAGTGATCCATGTGCAAGTGAGGAAGAGGTGAGCTCATTAAAATAGTGAGTGCTCACAGCTGGGAACAGGTGAGCCTGGTAGGAGCCAACAGGCAGATGAGAGACTGGGATCCCATACAGATCCACACCAAGAGGCCTCAGGAAGGAATCTGATACACAGACAGACCATAGAGGAGATGCACTTTCTCTAGATTTATTCTGTCTCCTGAAGCCACTGAGAATTTTTGGAGTGAGAACTAGGTTAGAGAAAAGGATCCAGCCTGCAAAGACATTGTGGGCAGGGTGAGCAACTGTTTTTCAGTCTGTTATTTTAACTTCAGACAGCTGATCTGAATTCCTCTGGTTTAAAATTCATTTCCTCTACCCTGTGTTCAAAAAAATCCAGCATTACAGGCTGAAAACCCTTTGGCTTCTCACTATAAAGAAATCCAGAATCAGCCTTACTTCACCGCTACTCTTGGTTTGGCATTGTAACTATGATCCCAGTAAACACTGGGAGAGCAAAGAAAAATGAGCTTTCTCCTCCTGTCTTCAGCTTTCTCTATTGTACAGACCTGAATCCTTCAGTCTCCTGATTGATAACTGTGCCTTTCCATGGCTATTTGAGGTAATCATGTGGAAAATCAGTGCAAATGATGCATGTTTAATTGGGGAACTTCCAAAAATCCTGCATATCTGTTGACCTCTCAGAGAAATCTGGATCCACTTTGAAAGTCAACCAACAATTTCTGGCAGAGCCAAAGGCACTCAAACCTGAGACAGTAAATAACTGACATATTCAATGGCCAGAGAAAATGTAAGCCATTCAGATTGTTTCAGCCATGACAAAGAAAATAATAAATTGCATTTCATTCAGGCATCAATTGGTAAAATTCATTCTTTCTTGTAAATATATTGCAAGGATCACATAACAACACAGCCTAAATCCCCAGTTGGCATAGGTTTTCCTCATTCTGCTGCTTAGTGAGAAACTGGCTCCGTAAACTCTTTGTGTCCTTCTTTGTGAACACCACCATCATGAGCACAGGCCAGAACTTTACACTTTTTTGGTTTTAAACTTTGAGCCAGAGGAGAGAGAAAAAACAAAGCTCCAGAGAAAACCTGACTGAGCATTTTCTATCTGCTCAGGTTGGAAAAAACTTAGTAGCCATTTACAAAATTAATTAACTGTGGAGTGAGCTCTTTAAAGCCATCACATCATTTCAAATACCAGTAAAATATCAGGCAGACAAAGCAAATATTCTATAATTAATCTCAAATAATATTTTGTGCTATGGTCATGAACTGTCAAGTGCTTCAGCAAAAGACACAGTGATACCTTTTATGCTACAGAAGCTCTCAGAAGCTACACCAAGAAGACATTTGCTATGTCCCCACCAGAGTGTATTGCATTGCTGAAACATTTGTGTGCCCATTAAAAATACATTTCTGTTTCTAGACTACTTGTGGCAACAGGTAAAGCAGCTGGGAGAAGCTTCTTGTTTGCTGAGCCTGTCAGAACACTTCTGTGTCAACAGAGAAAATGTGTGTGCACAGCTCTAATGGGATCCCTCCACTGTAGTACCTTGTCATTTTGAGAGAGCCTTGCCCTCCACATCCTGTGAGCATTTTTTACAGTCAGAATCAACATGCCTGAGTTCTTGTTTCCAACTTTCAGTAATGTTTATTATTGTTTGTCAGCAACTCAGCTCTGCTGGAAAAACCTCCTTCGGTGAATAATGAAGTCATTCCCACAGTGACTGCTGGGTTCCAAAATTTTCAGTACTCTACCTATGGCTATTTAGCTGTACATGAGAAGCGCAGAAAATCTTACTTTTCATGGCCCATAAATAAACACCAAATCCAACACTTCAGCACATTTCTAATTGTGATGCAGCATATAATGTTTCAGTGCACAATACAGATGTTTTCAGTTATTATATGAAGAGGAGACAATGATGGTTAAGTATGTGTTTGCATTATAGTCACGGCATGAAATCATTATGTTCAACTTTCCTGATCATTTTCTTCATATAAAAAAGAAAATTCTGTTCAGCCATTATTCTTTCCCACATGGAACAAGTTGCAGAAAATTCTAAGACATCCACTAATAAACCACTAACTTATGGCAAAATGAAGGGCAAAATTTGTGTTTAAAATATTGGGCTCTTTCCATCCAGTTTCTCTGTTGTTAATCACATACCACCAGTTAGCTGAAATGAGCCCAGCGGTTACAAGGATATGAGCAAGAGCAGAGTTGTCCTATGGGACTTTCATGCTCAGTGATAACAGCCCAATAACCCATCTCCCTGGGTGTGTCCCTGCTGGGAGTTTTACAGGTGACTGTCCTTAGTGAGCTCCAAAGAGTTCCCTCACTGACACCAGGGTACCACTCTCTCTTTAATACTGGTTCTCATTAGCTTTTCTCTGCCTCCAGTTCTCTCTTTCTTTCTCCCCCATTTTCCTGTCCATCCATCTTGGCAGTCTCCTGGAAAGTTGAAACTACGTAACAGAACCTTCTGCTGTTATTCCTTACCCGCTCCAGAGCTATCTCCCTTCCAATCCGCCTAGCTGCAGTAAATTATTGCTTGATGAGAATAACTCATTAACTCACTTATAAAAAGGCCTGACTTCACAAACAGATATTTTTATGAGTTCTATTTGTGAAGGCAGAAATAACTATTTTGGTAATGTGAACAAACTACATGGATACACATGGGCAGTAAATATCCAGGCAACTTCAGACCACAACTTGAGACCATTTTAATTTTAGAAAAATCGAACCTTAAAAGGCAAAAAAGTTTTGTATTCCTAGATTGGAAGGGCTGGGTTTATCTGTTCAAGAGAACTTATCATTTGAGATAATTTTTGATGAACAAAATCAGATTAAGAGAAGAAAGAGTTATGACATTATTTATCATAGTACTGAAATCAAAACAGAATAACTAAAAGTGTTCCAAAGCCATCACTGCAGAAATTCATACAACTGATTGAAGCAAACTTTAAATCTTGTTCTGTCTCTTTTCCTAAAGTACAGAAATTATGTGAGAACGCCAAGCCAGACAAAATAAGAGAAATCAATGTCATGGTACAACAACACAAGTTTGATTTTAAGGTCAGCTAACCTGAAAATTTGTCAGCCAGGTAGAGAATAAAAGACAGCAGGCTACAATGACATTGTGTGCATTAAATGAAATATTTCAAAAGAAAATGTTTGGAATAATTTGCAGGAGTTGTTTCAAACACTGCAGAATGAGAAGCAAAATTTAATGCGCTTATTCCCCATGTCAAAATCAGTTTGTAAGTTGTTTAAAGCAGCCTCCAACGTTTCTTGGAGTCTTTGCCTGAAAACTGTACCTAAGTAACACACTCATTACAAAAATTCAGCACAGCTTTTCAGTGGATATGGTTGAATGCTAAGCAGTAAAGAAAGTAACTTTAACCCTTTTTTTCGTTCAGCAATCAAGTTCAAATTGCTTTTATTTCTTTCACTAGTGTTCAAAAATAAATAGTTTCTGTGAACAAACATCATGTAGACATAGAGGGTTTATTGATCAAAGTTTCACTTTATGTTGATGCTCTTTACTTTGCACTGTACATCAACTAATTTTCATTATAGTCTTCTTGTCACCTGACATGATGACAGAAGAAAGTAGAAGTATGTAATTATCAACATCCTTGTTTGTTCAATATTTATTTAATTCATCTGTGAAGGACATCTTTTCAGAGATGAAAATTAGCACAAGTGAGGGGAAAATATGCAGTAAAGGATAGATCAGGAATTTGAAGAATGGTATATAAGAAAAGTTGTGCAGTATGGGATTATATCTCTGGGTACTAGTAAATATTTAAATCTTGCTGTCCTCTTTTCCACACAGCTACATTAGTCCCACAGTCCTTGAATCCTTATCCTCTGATTGCCTCTAAACCGTGAAAATAATATTTTAAACAAATTCCTAGGAACCATTGTTTTTATCAGGCATCACAAACTTCATACTGTATCCTGCATTTTAATTTTTGTATTTAGAAAAGCAGCTGGAAGCTATTTGGACAACTAACACATTGTGGTATGCTACCTGATACCACACTGAGGTATAACAATTATCTAAATGAAGCCTTTCAACAAGGTAGGCAAGGCCCTTTACAACACTAAGATTCCAAAGTAAAAAGGGAACATGCTCACACTAATTAGGCATTTGGTCTAACACATTAAATCCTATTTGGGAATTTGCCTTATTTACTTTCAGGACTGAATGCAGTGACAAAATGAATGTGACAGAAAAAAACACTTGGGGATATGTTGATGATCTCTACAGTCCTCTAGAAATTTCCCTGTATTACAGGTACAGACCAATAAGATAGCCAAGAAGGTCATTCCTACCACTAACTTTTAGGCAACCAGGCAACAGCTTTCTCAGAAGTAAACCACTGGAGAAAAATGAATCTTTTTATACCTGATACTAACACATCTCAAACATGCTAATAGTCAGGTTTCAAAATGCTTTAATTATTAATGAGGCGTCTTTTTACTCAAACGTGCAAATTGCCGGTGAGTTGAGCATATATTGCGGAGTATGGATTCCTCACCAGCAACAACTAATAACAATTAAAAAAAAAACCTGGAGAAAAGCAGCCAAACCATCTGACAAAGCCTAGGGCACATGTAACCCCATCACTACAAATGACTGCAGAGCTTACAAATCGAGCCAGATGCTGCTTCTGGAAGGATTTCATCTATAATATCCGAAACGCATGACAGCCTATCACAACTCATGTTTGGCCTAAAGGTGTGCAACGCTGGTGGAATGGGCAAATAATGAGAGGGAACAGGAGCAGAGCCCTAATCCCAACTAAGGGGGTTTTTATTGTGGTTTATGGTGTGGTAGGGCTTTTTTAAATTTGAAAATTGAATTTGTTTTACCTGCAAACACAGGCACAGATGGTGCTTCTATAATATGCTGTTATAATCGACTGATTTGTTTGCAGTGTTGCATTCACATCCAAATTCATGTCCAAATGCATTGGGTCTTCTGTAGTGTTGCTCACAATGGGTCAAATGAGGAGAAGATAATGGTTACACAATTGTGATGCACAATTGTGGCTTCATTTCATCATTTCTGATTCCCTCTGCAAAAGATTGCTAAGCAAGACTTGAGACAGAGAGACCACAACCTGCCCCCTGGTACTGAGGTTTTAAGCAGAGATAATCACTAGAAGTCAGTTTCCTCCCATTTTGCTTCTGTTTGACTATTTTGAAGTTATCTTTATGAAAACCCTCCCTTGCTGAGCAGTCATGGCTGTGTAATCTTTCTACTGACCTGCACCACATTTTTCAACCTGCATTAAATGATACTTAGGAGGATTATTTGCATTCTGTTTAATTATTTTGCTGGTTTATTACTGAAATTTCCTCTAATAAAAAAAATTTGACTTCTAAAGATAAATAAAACCATCCCATCTTCATGACTTTAGCACAAAATTAATATCCATGTATCAGTATAAGTCCATCACCATTGGGCATATGCCTAAAACATGTTTGTTTTTCCTCTTGATAAATCATAAAATATATTTAAGGCGAGAAACTTGCAGAACACCACAGCCAGGAGATGGTAAAGAAACCATTATTCACTGTAAGTTTAATCTGTTCTGGAGACTGGAACTATCCCCACATGCACACTGTTCTTTCTTTGTATTCTTATTTTAGTTTGGGTTTTTATTTTGGTAGCCAAGAGAACTGTAAGTCCTTGGTGAAGGACCAGTCTCCCACACAGTAGCACTCTGTCTGCTCACAGCAGCACACACATGCCCAGGTTTCATCAGCACTCCTGTGAAAGATCTCCAAGGTGCAGGGACACACCACAACATGGGATTCTTCCAAACAGAACATTCCTGTCTTAACTTTGCTGATTAGGAACATGGGAAGGAAACTAAGTGTCAGTGGGAGATTTGATCCTTTTATAGTGGTAGTTTAATCCACCTAGGCAACTCGTAAGTTAGAGGAGGCATAAACTCCCCATTATAAAATGCATTCCACTTGCTTACATCCCAAAATGGACAATGCCTAAAATGGCTGTCTCTATTCTCACTGAATCAGTCTTGCTAAACTTGATGGAGAGTGGGGATACCATTGTGGTGATACTATCATTGCATAAGGAAATAACAACAAGCAAACATTGTATGATATTCAAACAATGGAAAAACCAAGACCTTAGTCAGCTGGGATCTATGTCCTTGGTAAACATTTTTTTATCTATTCTCCTTAGATAGTTCCTTAAACCCTCAAGGGTAGCTAAATTCGGGGGCCAGGAAAGGAAGAGAAGAGTTCTCTTGTCAAAAGTGGATCTCAGCTGGCAATCTTCCCATAAATTTGGAGGTATCAGCAGCAGTTAATTGTTGTAGGAAAACCCAGAAGCCCAGCCCTTATGAGTGAGTGCCTTTATACAGTCCTGACAGTGCAGTTACACAGACAGATCCCCGCATTCTCATCCAGCCCCAATCACAAAAATTTACCTTTCTAAAGCCAGGATGCCTCAACAGACTGCACATGAGTGTCACACCCAGGCACACCACAAACCCACAGTACAAACGCTTTCTTGTTCCTCTTCTAGGGATCAGTTAGGGCAGTTTCTGTACACACTGCTAAAACCTTTCTTAATGGCTCCTACACCACTCATACTCTTTCTGTGATCAGATATAAGACACCGTATAATCACCATCTTTGTAAGCACAGTCTTTGCTGAAGAGATTGCCTTGTACAGTGCATAGCCAAGGTGGCCAAAATAAGTAAAAAGGGTAGAGTTAGTGAGTGGCAATGGCACATTAATGAAGTCTTACAGTTTGTCTATGACCCTGTAGGTAACAAAGTAAGACAGGACAAGAATTTTTTAAAACCTGTGTTGTGATTCCTCATCCTCATTATACATAGTGCAAATGACTTTCTGCAATCCCTAAAATCATAAAATATTTCAGGTTGTGAGGGAATTCAGGATGGAGATTTTTATGTGTTTTGGCTTCTGTTGGTTTTGTAGCAGAGGATGTTACACCCTGTGCCAGCAGCCACAGCAGAAATGATGAACACTAACTGCCAGCTGACTGTAGCTACTTCTCAGCTGTTCATAACCTGGAGTTTGTGAGCATTGTATTGCATTTTAGATCTTACTCAGAGATTCAGAAGATTATAGAGTTAAACCAAAATTGCCACGGAGCATAAAGATGATATAGAACATGTGACTGTTCCTCTTCCCTATGAAGCAGATAGGGATAGAGATGCGTTCATGTAAGTCTTTTATTCCGCAGATTTTCTACAAATAAAGACCTCAGTGTATGTGAAAAGAATAGAGTAAATAATGTCCATTTGGATTTCATGATGCTCAAACTGTTTAAGGAATTTTTGCTGTTTAAAAAGCAATTTTAGACAGAGTTAGGACAATAGATATCCCCTGACTTCATCTCACCTGTTCTCCTGAAACAGAGCAGCCATAATTCATGGACACACATTGGCACAAGGTTGTTTGTTATTCACTCTTTTCATCTGCTGCCTGATGCATCTTTGTCATGATTCATTATTCCTAACAGCTATATCAAGTGCTGCAATTACTGCACAATATAGATTTAACTCTATAATATTTCTAGATTGGAAAGGGAAAAATAATATATTAAGTGCTTGTGATATCTTTATGTATAAGTTTGAGAATCATTAAATATCTGTCACTCTTCCTTCCTCCTCAGCATCAATTACTCCACTCTGGTTTTACTTACTCCACTCTGTATAATGAGTCCCTAGAGCATGTTTCATTGCGGGAGAATGAACACATTTTTCACTTGCGGTCAGTGGGATGTGGTTAATTTGAAATCACTTAAACTATTATATCTGTCAAGCGTGGTTATTTTATTTTCAATTCACATCAGTGTTTTAGTATGCATGTCGGTTACTGGGTTAAACTGGCAGATTAATTTCCAAGCAGTCTGTTGCAATGCTCTTCTTCACTATCTTTACTTGCAGGCTCTTGTTGAAACTTAATACATTCCCATTAAAATTTACTTCAGAGAAATCCACATTCAATATAAACACTCATATGATAAACAACACTCACCGTTGAGTGAAAAAGGTGGCAAGATCAGGGGACTTACAGTTTTCTCTCCCAAATACTTGTTTTTCCTCCTTGTTCCATCTTAACTTCTTTCCATATACATCATGACATTCATCTGTGGGGGGGGAAAAAAAGTTCAGTAACTAGGGTCACTTTGACATGCTCAGAGGGGTTTTTTTCTGCTATGTTTACTGATTGCATTGATCAAAAAAGCTGCAGGTTTCAGTTCAATGTGAGCAGATTCACAAGGGTCGTTTGGGGTTTTTCTCTCTTTTTAAAATATTGTGGTTTGAAACTTATAAATACCCAGAATTTGAAAATGCTGAAATACTGACTTACACAGCTACTAATAACAGGGTGCTCATACAGAGAATTAGAGGAACCGCCAATGGGCTTTTTATTACAGCAATATCGTACATATTACATGAATAAATTACATTGTTGCATTATGCAGCTGCTGCATCATCAGTTTAGAGAGTAGACTGAGATCCTAAGTATTCGGGGATGCAAGCTCATTATCTCTAAACCCACTTTGGTTACAGCCACGCTACAATCCCAGCTAAACAGCTTTCGCATAATGTATTGCAGATACCTTTGCATAATCAGGTACATGGCTCAGAGACGGACTGATGAGTTTAGGTGTCTAATCAAATTTACAAAAAATAGTCTCTTTCTCTGAATCAGGCAGAATCTTTCACTTGGAAAGGTTATTAGGGAAACTATATTACCCATAAAAATACAAATCTACATATGTTGTGAAACATCGCTCTTGATTTGAAAGATGCTAGTAGAAAAATATGCATTTGTATAACAACAGATCTCACTGTAAAAGAACGAACTAAATTTAAAAAAAAAAAAGCACTGTTTTTTCTTTATCTTATGATGATGACAACTGCCAGTGTTTGAATGCTGCCAAAGCATTCTTGAAACTCAATTGTTTTTATTCTCTTCACATTGTTCTCTCATCCCATCGAATAAAACACAAATTTTAACATCCTCCACAGCTGCAAATGTTTGCCTACGACTCATAGATTCATTTACATATCTTATATATTGATGCAAATATCTTTGGCTAGGCAAGTAATACTCTGTCAGTTCTGTTCATTCTACTCAGTCCCTGCTTCTTTTCATTGCTTTTTTTTTTTTTTTTTTACTTTGCTTTAACTGCATCTATTTTCATTGCTATTGTTGTTCCCCTCTTCTGAAAGCACATGCATCCCCCTTGTATCTCCCACCTGACTCATTGTTCTCACCACCTCAAGGGAAATCCTGGGCCTGCAGAAGGCTGTCAAGGATTTACAAGCAGCCTTAAGCTGGACAATGTTTTACTACTGGTCTCTTGCCAAATGAGGCTCCTTGTTGTATGACATTTCTATCAGGATTTTCATAAGTGGTTTCTTGAAGAGGCTCCTAAAAGCTATGAGAATCATGGAGATAATGGTGGTGAAGGCGAGGACAAATATGTAGTGCTATATCTTTTTATGTGCACACACTAAAACTAAGTGGGAAAATCACACACTTTCAGTCTAAGCAGTTTTAGACTAGAAATGTTCATCCTTCAAATCCCAAATTTTCATGCTGTTGCTTTCAATACTTTGAAGGGATTCAAGGCAAAGGAAGATCTAAGCCTAGTGTGAAGTGATACATGTGTCATAATGCACATATTGGTAATGGTGCTGCCTTGGTTTGAAAGACAGGGTCTGCTAAGGAAGGAAGGAGCCTCCCTTGGAACGGAAACTGAAAATCCCCTCCCTCCAAAATATAGTTTTGAAATTAAGGGGCTCTCAGGCAAAGATATGAGAATAGGAATAACAGTTCTTTACTAGTGTGTAGAATAAAGCAAACAAACAACAGCTCTGGCATTAACAACAAACAGAACCACAAACCCAGTCCCAGCCTTTCAGCCGTGGCACTTTCCCCTCTGGTGCAGTTCCAGGCATGGCCAGCAGTTCCATTAAAAGCAGAAATACACTTTTCTTTATATGGTCTGCCCATATAAAAGCTAAACATTCTGCACTATTTAGATTTCCCAAATTTAGGCTAAGACAGAATGACTCCTGCATCTTCTATGCCATTCCTAAAGTGCTACCAGCTGTAGCTTTTACCTGCTCAGCAACCACACATCTTTGCAGCTGAGAAGATAGACATGACTTCTAAATAAACTACAGCATAAAGTGAAGACACCCTATGTTACTGTTAGCAGGTCACACGGTTTGGTCCACAGAGCTGGAAGTGCAGAATAAAAATTTGAATACAGTCTGTACCTACCACTGACTTGTTGCATTCTGTGACTTAGGAAAATCACATAATATTTTTTCCTTTCTTTACATTAAAAAATAATTCTAATATTGTCAAAGACTTTTGTTGTAAAAATATGGTCAACCAAATGTTCCTGGAGAGAGACTAAGAGGGGGGAGAAATGCAAATTTGTTGATGTTCTTGACAGTGTACATGTATCTCTGTGGAGATGCATGTATCTGAAAAAGAACAAAAACTTTTTTAAATTTATAGATATGATTGTCATGGACCATCACTGATCTACTTCCAAACCAAATCCACTTCAAGTGACAAAGAAAAGATCGTGTCAATTTTCTCCCAGAACATACCCAGCATTTTTAGGAAAATAAAGACAAACTAAGTGGATAACCTGCTTTCTTTTGTAGAATGAAAGAGCATAGTATTTTCCCATACTAATCCTAGAAATGTTCTGTCTGTGTGCTACACTACTTTTTGGGAGGAAATATTAAAGTATTGTTGCATATAACAGAAAAAAGGTAGTTAAAATAGAAAAGGAACTATCCAGGTGAAGCTGCCATATTCATAAAACAGCTTTGAGTTATATATATGTGTGTGCGCATAATGTACATACATGCACAAAGGTGGACAGTGATGTATTCTGTAGTATGTGCTAGTTCAATAATTTTTTTGGCAAAACCTTGGGTTTATTCAGCAAAATACTGTGCTGATTTCTTCAGTTGTACTAGAGCAATTTCAAATAAATTTAGTCTCAAATAATGCAGTTACAAGGAGGAAGCAAGATGTTTTGTGGGGGTTTTTCATTTGTCATTATATCAAGAAATGGCTGAAGCAAGCTGGATCAGAGCCCCCTTTTGGTCAGCCATGACTTGGTATGAAAAATTTTGATTGCAAGGATTGTTGTAGACAAATGAGAACACCTTTCAGAATGAAAATGACTAGACAATCTCAGTTCAACTTTTATCACATGCAAACCGAAAAGGCAGTCAACTCAATGGTGGCTCTGATCTCTGCGTGTCTCTTTAGAGTCAGTCAGTAACCAGTACTGTAAGCAGCTGTAGAAAGTGAATTTAATTTTGCTTGTGTGCATGTGTATACAGAAAATGTAAAGCTGATTTTTTTCAGTTCCTGAGCACAAGAAAAAGTTGGCATACATGGTGCCTGTAGTTACTGGGGCTAAAACAGTGTGTGAGGTTTTCTTCCTCCAAGCTGTAGTGAGAGATGAAGAGATCCCATATGGGCCACTAGTACAAAGAAAGCAGAGTAACAGGAAAAGAAAAAAAAAGTTCAGTGTATAAGGGTAACAGAGGGAAATAAGATTGAAAGAACAAAACATCAACATTGTTAGTCATGAGGAACAGACAGGAGGGAGGTATTGCCTGCTGACCATGTGTACCAATGCCAGAGTTTAAAAAACACAGCATCTGTGGTATGGGATGGTGTCTCTCTAGATCTGAAAGGCAGCAGCAGATTGTTTTTATAGAAAGAAAAGGTGTCAGCAGAAAGGAAGGAGCATACACACATGGAATCATTTGCTGTAAGAAGCCATTTGAAAAACAACTGAGGAGTTGAGTGGGAGAAACATCTGTGAAACATGCAGCAAGACCACCACTAGTGCTTCAGGGAGGAGGTGGGAACAGAAGGGGATACACAAGCAGTGTTGGACATAGCATCTTGTCAGAACGACAAGGAAATGTTGTCGGTACTCTCAAGAAGATCCAACATCTTGTGAATCTGGGAGGAAAAATATTTTGTCCTCCTTGTGAGAGAGCCTGGGTGTACTTTTTATGCTTTTCAAGAAGAAGACAAATCTATGTTCAGTGACCAAAGTAAATCAAGGAGTGCTATCTTTAAGAAGAAATTGCACTTTTCCGGGGAAATGTTGGCAATTCTACCTACCAGGATTAAGACTTTTTGCTGGTTTTCCTGGGCTTGCTTCATTTGCTAGTAACCCTAAATGTGAAAGTCTTAAGAGATAGCAAATTGCCACCAGAGAAAAACAATGATTGTATAGTTTTGGGGTCAGTGAAAGCAGATATGATGAATAACAGCAAGAAGGGAGAAATTCCACACCTTTTAGATGTCTGGCCTTAATTTTGCAGTCCAGACTTTTTTTGGTTGATAGTAGAAAGAAAAGTCTTCATGATATCAAGACCATATCCGAAGTCAGTTCAGCTATTCCTCATGAAGACACCAGTCTAGATGCAAAATAACCTGCCCCTAACACAAATGAAAAAGAAAACATTGATCAGAGGAAATTTTACTTCTCTGGGTTTGAAGCCTTCTTTACACAAAGCCTTTAATGACTTTTCAGCAGTGCTGAGGGAATGGTGTGGGAAAGGATATTTTGTTAGCCAGCTATTACGTAGAATTGTATGGAAAGCCCATGTGCTACCCAAAGGCCTCTCAAGGAGGTCACATAAAAGATGAGTCATAATGTAACTGATTTCTACCAGATCATCCTTCCATTTGCTCACTGCAGAAAAAACAAACTATGGAATGTGAAAGCACTTTGAAGTGACTGATGATCTTGCTGTTTATTAACCACACTGAAGGCGACCTTAGTAAAAAGTAAATGAAGGCAAATGAGTAAGAGGCACTCGATGGCTCATTGCAGCCCCTGTAAAGACAAAGCAAACCTTTTATTCTTCACAAAGAGATATGCTCTTATTCTGTCTCAACAGGTTAATAATAGCTCTCAGGGAAAATAATATTGAGAAAAATACTATATACCTTAATTGTCCACAAAATGCATACACATTTTAATTTAGGATTTTTTTCAAAAGAATAAATCTTTACGTTAGCAATCACAGATATTCTGACCATAAGGACCACTAAGTCCATCTCCTAGCCCTGCACAGCATCAACCCCAAGAGTCACAACATTTGCCTAAGAATATTGTATAATAAAAAATACTGCCATTTATTTTCTTCCTCCACAGGTTCACAGTTAGGTTTATTCATTAGCTTATTTTTAAACTAATATATGGGAAAACTCACTTTTCCTAGTGAAATAGAAAGTTTAAATAACTATCTCAATATAAGGGGAAAAAAAAGATACAGAGGAAAAGACAGCTTGATCAGAAAGAAGCAGTGTCTGTAATAAGCTCCAGGTCATTTTTCTGCCATCAGTGGCTAGAAAAGATTATTTTAAATTAATTACAATTAATTTGCTAGTTTTAAAGAATTTTTGATTGAAGAATCTCTGACTGAAAAAAAATCCTTCCTTCTTAGCACAACCTTTCTAAAATCACTTTTTAATTACTTTTATATTATCAAACAGTTCTTCAAAAATCTTACTTTGTCTAAAAAAAAACCCCAAAGCTAACAAACAAACAGAATGCAAAAAAATTTGTAATTTCCTGTTATTACAGGTTTTTTTTGTTATTTTTTACATACTGTTGGCCAATGTAGCATTAGTTCTACTTCCTTTCATTGTTTTTATTGTATAGACCATACATTCCATACACCTAGCTTTGGAAACTGAAAACCTGCTGCCTTGGTGCTCAGCAAGAAAATGCAATTCACAGTGGGTCCTGAGGGGCTGGGAGCATCAGACCATGGGTTGTGACTCACTGAAATCCTGATTTAGGAGAGAGGTTTGTCATCTTGTACATCTAAACCTTAATCCACAAGCCTGGCACTGCACACTGATCTTGACAGGAGCAGAGCCAGCTTGGCACTTGGCAGATTCCAAAGTTCTGCCTCCTGGAGATTAGATGGCTTGGCACAGTGAGAACACGGAGGTCAAGCTACAATGTTTGCCAAACGAAAAAGAACCTCTCATTTTCCAACTCTATTGCTGCTCCCTGGATAAGCATTTTTGGCCTTTTGCCTTGGTTTGAAGGCAAGACTTGTTAGGATTTAGCCTGAGGGACCTGGTTTACTGTTGAAGGTCAAGCTAGATTTTGACTGTTGTGAAGCCCTGATATGGTAAGGTCATATGCTTTCTCGTTAGGGCTGATCTCTCAAGGCTCTGGGTAGCTCCCGGGATGTCATCAAGAATAGAAATTATTGCACACCTTGCTGAAGCCAATTCCTGATGGCTTTTATGTTCCAATTTTGCAAAACACAGACAATTTTGCCTGAGATTGCAGCAGAATGGATCATAGTATTTTCATTTCATATAGAATTTCAGAATATGAACATTTGGATTTTTTTCCCAGCAGTATACTTTGTCTTGACTACTACTCATTATATGTATATTTAATCATCATGTATGTTTTTAAACCAGAAGTACTTAGACTCTAAAAATGCTGAAACCAGATTTATTTTAAGGCATTTCATTCTCAATGAAACAGCAGAATCTCAAGAAACACAATCCTATTATCATTTTTCTAACAAATTTTCCTTGTCATGCATCAGTGGCTGTTTATTGTTTAGTTTTGCTGGAGCTAACATCACTATAGCAAGGGTGCTTTTCTGCTCTGAACACTCTCTCTGCCTTCTGGTTACTCAGTGGCACAACCAGCACTGGACATGTTTCCCAGCACCTGACACCCTGCATAAAGGCCACTGTTGCCTACCAAGTTTTGTGGGTCTGCACAGAGCCAAGGCTTCAGTAGCAGCACAGGGATCCTCTTTCACAGTTTGCTGGCTCACACAGCTGTGATTTGGGTATTACTGCAGTGTGATTTAACTTTTATCCCCTCCTCAAGTCAGGCTGTCAAGGAGAGCACCATTTGAAATGCCTCCGAATTCACAGGGCTCATCCTGTGCCAGAGCCTGCCTTCCTCCTTGTGGTGTCTTGTATGAAAACAACTGCCTTCCTCCCTCCTTGTGGTGTCTTGTATGAAAACAGAATTTCTCAGAAACAGCCAGCTGTTTTGAAGCCAAGTGTAACAAAAGAAACCTGAGCAATCTCAGCACATGTTTTTATTCCTCACCTGTCTTGTTGCAGCAGACTGTGCAACAGAGTGAAAGTTTTACCAACCATCACACTCACAATTCCTCCAGACCTCCAATACCACATTTGTCATCCCTACAGTGCATATCAGCTGCTCAGTTTTTCATCATTGTGGTAATGCATTGGAATTAATAACACAGTTACTCTTGCAGAAGTATCATACAGAATCTTTCTTTGCTCAAACATTAGTGCAAACAGCCTTCTGATTCAAAGGTAAAATTTCTTTTCAATTAAATCAGACCAAATTGGCTTTTGAGCAGCAGTGAAGACTTTTTGTTTCATTTCTCAAGTTTTGAAACATTTTTCCTAAAGTTTTGTTTGAGGATATCTTGACTTCTACATGGTTCTCTCTTTAAGAGACTGAGCAGCAAGGAGCTTCTGTCACTACAAAGAAAACATTCCCAATCCCCTGCTCTACTGTCAAACCCACATTAAAAACAGAAAGAGTCAGCAATCTAAGGATGCTGCCTGAAAATCTCCTAAACAAAGGTTTAGTTCCTGGAGTTTAACATGACAAATTGTATGCATTGTCTCTCATAGATGTAATTATGTGATGTCAGAGCAGGAGAAATTTTCTCCCAATTTTTGAATTATGTCCAATACTATCAATACCAATACTGAGTAAATTCGCTTCTGTAAAAATTGAGTGAATTCAAATGAGTAAATTTACTTCTGTAAAAATTATGCTTACTAGAAATCATTGTGATTTTTATTGCCTTTGCTCAGTGTCGCTTTGTAGTCTCATTAAGAATCCTTGAAATTTTAGAATTCAAACATTCAATTTTTTCATTTTACTAAATTTCTTCTTCTAAATTGCTTCATTCTAGCCCATTGTGTCTTTTATATTTGCTAATAGTATCAAACCTGAAAAAATACCACTCCCATTATTGCAAGAATAAAAAAATTTGCAAGAAATAGTCTACCCAAAATGTTGTTTTGACAAAATGCAGTAATACCAGGGAAAGTACAGGAAAGACTAATATACTTCATTGCATCTTTGAGAAAATCTAACTTGTGTAGAGAAAAGTAGCTACAATAGAAGTAAAATCAGGCAACAAAAGCATAGAAATAATGTCTAAATAAGTACATCTGGATAGGGCTTTGCTCTCCTTTTGTAGCATGATATGGAGCAGCAACGCAGAAAAAGCAGCCAAAACAGTAAAGGAGCCAAGGACCTCAGTTATTAAAAAGGGTTAGACAATTACTATCTGCCTATATCTTTTAAAGTAAAGATTAAAAGCCAAAGAGGAGCCTCAGAAGGCTGTGAGGCTCACTGGAATCAATGGGAAAATGCATGCGCATCTGAGGGCAGGGCTTGGCCTGAGCAAGGGAACCTCACTGAGAGAAATTGTTCTGCAAAGGCATCAGAAAGGATCAAAGCTCCTGCACTCCTTGAGTTCGTGTCAGCCACAGAAAGAGAGAGCAGAAAGGAAAGCCAAGGATAGTCCAAGAACAAGAGAAATTGAGGTGGAATGTCTTTGCACATGCTATCACTGCAGAAATAAATTATGGAGAAGGGAAAAACACAGTTAATATAATGTCTTGTGAAGGGAGAAAGCAGCTTTCAGAGCAAAAAGTTCATTTCAGACTGTAGAGCTGCTAATGCAGAGGATGGGGCAGAATGGGCAAGGCATCCCATCCTCCTTCTGCCAAAAACAAACAATCCCTCTTCCTGTATCATCAGCATTTAATCAGGTATTAAACATAACTCAAAGCAATTTCAGTGTTTCCTCCAGATCAGGAAGGACATACTCTGTGAGAGTTCAGCATTTCCCTAAACCAGCAGAGCACTGTGCAAGACTCAAGCTCCCCAAATTAGATTTAAAGGCGGAGAGACCTTTAAAATGCTGCGGTGGCCGTTGGGCGAACGGCGGCGGCTGCGGGACCGATGCAGCCACCGAGGCTCTAAGCTGACATCAAAGGGGAAAAAAAATCAGCTGAAATGACAGCAGCAGCTGCAGCATCCGCCTCTAAATTAGGCTGTGTTTCAAAGTCTGGACTCAACTGCTAAGCAGTATAAAGACCCAGGAGGAAGGCTGCCCAAGAAAAAGAGTTAGATTTCTAACCTAGCACATCAAAGTAACACATGCTTAGAAGAGCAATAAATGCATATGGCACACATTCACATGCTGCCTAATTGCAGTGGGCTCATGAAGCCAAGACAAACCTTCAGCTGATTCCTACTTTTAGAGAGGATTTGAGTCCTTTTTGAATGCAGAAAGCTGACACAAATTGGTAGCAGATTAGAGTCTGGCATTGTGATAATGCATCCCATAATTTCAAAAGATGGACATTTTTCATATCATAAGACACCTTCAAAATACTGAGCTCCTTATTAGATAATTTATACATACACCAGATTACAGAAGATCCACAACATAATAAATTAAGAAAACCTTTCTCTCAAAATTCAGAAATAGATTAGAAAATCACCAATTTCACTATTAATTTACTTGCACATAAATTTAATAACGCAAGTGGGAAGATTGAGAAATAAATTATTAAATTATATACAGTGCTGAATGCTTTAGTACTAAAAGTCCTTGATTTGGGAAAATGATGCATATTTTGGTATACATTTTTATTTTAGTTTACTCTGTAAATCTAAGGGAAATATTTGCAATGTTATTGACAATGTACAGATTTAGAAGTAACAGGAAATAAGACTGAATGCATGGATACTTTGTTATATACACCAAGCATGCTGACTACAAAAAACTGCACATTTTTGTAGTTGTAGCAACATGATTTGATCTCTTTTTGCATTTCCTGCAAGCCAGCAGAGGAAAGTCAGTCATTCACTTGATATATTTATTAAAATTCCTTTGACATTGTAGCACAATGGTGGATTTTGTGAACAAATTCAAACTTAAATCTTCCTCACTTGTCTTAAGAAACTGTGAATAAGCATTTAATATAAACACAAATAACAAACATGAAAAACATAAAGAATCTGTTTGAGGACATCCACATCAAATACAGTAGTATATCATTTGAGAAAGCAGAGTCACAAATGTCTAGACATATCTTGTACTTACAGGGTGTGTTACCTCACTTAAGAGTCAAGTGATAAAATATAACTGTTGAAATGATTCATATTGAAATAAAAATTACTCAGAAGCCAACACTCACACACCTTGAGAAGGGAAAGGAATATAGCACAAATTAAGGCCAGGTTCTTACTTTAAATTTTCCAGATTTTGTCATTTGTGCAGTTGATGTAACATCACATGAAGCCATGCTGTAACATGAAGTAAACTTGAACTGTCTGCAGCCTCTGGATGTCATGCAGAGGAGCCTGGAGAGGTGCAGTGAGCACCACAGATTTGGTACACAGGGAATCTGAAAGCACAGAAATCAACACAGCCCCTCTTGAATTAACTCACCCTGACTACTTGAGTGCATTCACCTGGTTCAGCAATTACACCCAACTCAGAAACAGTGTGGTTTGCCACTGCTTAGATCACTTCTTATTCTTTGTTTTGGTTCACTTTGATAAAACTCATTGAATACAACTGTTTAGGAGGATGGATTTTAAAAACCCAACAACTGTGTCTCTCAGAAAGGGTTGGAAACTTGCAGTGCAGACCTGTTGAACACCCAGAGAATAACAAGAGCGAATAGTTATGTGGTTGCCCCAATAGACAACTTGCCTGGTGTGGAAATTACAAAGGAAAAAGTTTTTATGCTGTGGAAAATGGAAGACCATAAAAGGCCAAACACAGCAAAACCCCTTTTATAAGTAAAACACAAAAATACTGGATCTGTAGTACATACTGATAAGGTGAAATATTTCTGAAGTTAAACAATAATGCTAAATGTGTTATTTGTTTCAGGCTTTTCTGACACAGAATATTGATGTTTTGAATGGGAAGATTTCTAATGTCATTTGGTAGAGTTGTAAAAATGACAGTGTTTCTCAGTGAACCTGCTCATTTTCCAGCAGCCTGAAGGGTATCCAAACACAATTGGCATAGTTTTCTGAGGACGGCCTTACTTCTATGCTATTTGTATTTTATTCTATACTATTTCTAATTTAAATTCTGGAAAGAGGAGAACTGAAGAAGTAAAACCATTGTTTTCCAATTTTCTAACAGAAGTTCAGCTTGCCTTCCCAATTTGCTTCAGGGATTCTCTGGAAATCTCACAGAGTTTGGACAGAGATTCTCTGCAGCCTTAGCAGTTTCCCTCTACTTCCACCTCTATTATTAACTTTCCCATACCAACCCCAAATGAGCTTAAATATAGACTCCTCTACATCTAATGAGCCATAATTAGCTCATCAGCTTCTGACAAGCCTAAATAGACTTGTTAGGGAATGACAAGTCTAGTCTATCTCACACTGGAATGGGTGTCATCCCTCCCACTCAACCTCCAAGGCAGCAAACAAATCTCTTAACAGCTCTTTGCAGGGTTTCCAGTCTCCTCCAGGACCCCAAAAGAGGGAGCCTTTTCCAGTTTGCAGAGATTTACACAAAAGTGACCTGGAGAAGAAGGAGACTCTAGGATTTACTGGTGTGATGTGTTACCCTCTCACTTTCTGCCCATCTAGATAAAGAAGGGACTGTGGTGTTGGAGGGAACAATCTTTGACTTGTTTCCTTAGGCTGACTCCACAGTTGCCAGAGCCAAAATTAGTTCCTCAGCTCCTGATGAATCATGCTGATGGTACTTATTTAAAATGTTAATAACTCTTAAAATAATAGGAGTCTGATCTAATCTTTATTTCTCTGTACTTCAGCTCAACTAGAAGAATCCAGAGAGCAAAAATGTATTCCATTTATTCCAGGTTGTTTATTTATTTATTTAGCTAGGGAAAGCAAAAGTGGCATGGAGTAACAGTGCATTGGAGCTGCTGAAAAATGTCTTTCCTGTACAGGAGAACCATCATGCCTCAAACAAAGGATCCTGCCACTTTTGGAAAGTGTTGGTTTTTCCAGGTACATAATTCAAAATGGAAAGTTTGGAACCTGCACCAATATTTGCAATTTTTTAGAAACAGGCAGACCCATCACTTAAAAAAAGCACATGTATTGCTGTTATGTTAAATTTATTTGTATACATAAGTCTTAATAGTGACCCATCTGCTTCAGAGTCTATGCAATTTAGGTGCTTGTCTGTCTAAATTCTGTGTCAGGATCTGGTTTCTAAAGAAAGACACCACCTCAAAAAGCATTGCTTGGCTGGCCAAAGCCCCTCCTGAAGGACTGCAATACAGATTCCACTCCCTCCTGTGCTGGGAGGTCTCCTCATCAACAAGGACATGCCAGGTAAGATTGTCCTCCCTGCCCTAGGGGGAAAAACCAAACAAAACGAAGGAAAAGAAAAAAGGAAAAAGGAAAAGAAAGAAGGAAAAGAAAAAAAGAAAGAGAAAGAAAAAGAAAAAGATTCTTTTAGAAAAATCCCACATTGCAGATTCTTCAAGAATGAGTACTTGTTAGACAAAATGAGAAGGCCACATCATCAGTAGGTTATTACGACATCTGGGATTTTCAGAAACCACTTGAGGCTCTGGGAGTTGGATACCTCTGGAAGTCTGTGTTAAATTTGCAGCTTCAACACTATTGGTCTACTGACTTGAGTGGAGCAATGCAATTTTCAGCAGCTGAGTCAATGCTGAGTGCCACAGAAAGCCTGTAGAGAAATTTAAATTCCTGCTCCGATAATAAAATGGATCTGAAATCATGAAACTGCAATAAAATTAATATGATTCTCATTTGGTGTTTTAGCAGTTATTACATCTCAGTTTCTGAAAAATATCTGTCTTTTGTTTCTTGTGCAGTAGGATTCTGCCTTAGGAGAATCTTATCACCAAGTTATAAATCTCTGAACCCAGAGAATTTCAACAGAAATATTTATTCATTCCTAACTAGTTCGGGTTTAACAGTAACCCTGTAATTAAATTGTGCTTTTTTCACTTTTCCCTTGCTGTTTGACAGAGAGTGTGCTCAGCTCTTTGGTATACAATGAGAACTAAGTGAATGCTAATCTATTCTAACCTCAGTGGATTTGAAGGAGAAAATAGACTCTGATTTTTGTAATTGTTTTCTAAAATAAGACTTTTAGGGGGGAAAAAAAACTACCTCAGAGCAGTACCTTCACATCTTTATCCGAAATTTCAAATAAAAATTCTGGTTTCATTACTGTAACACAGAGTAGCAAATGTTCCTGTCAGACTTTAATTGAATCACCTAATGCATGTCAAAATATTTTTTATGGAAGCTTCATTTATAAAGTCAAAGTTAATGAGAGAATGTGCCTTCTGCTCTCACAAACTACAAGTTGGCTATACTTGACATGTTCTGTGCTACTGTCATCCCACACTAGGCTAGCGAAATTACCACAAAGTTGAAAGTGCTCCCTTGAGGCCCCAAATAAGGTTGGCTTGCTCAAGTACTGCTTCTTTTCTTGTTGTTGTTGGGTTTTTTTGAGTGAACATAAGCTAGGCAATGGCTCAGGCATGAAGAGGAAGGCACAGTTACTGGGACATGACCCTGGTCACAGGGACACAAGCACCAAAGCAATGGTGGGAAGGAGTGGGAGTGCCTTCAGCCAAATTTGGAAAGCCACATTTGACATGTTGTCTTGTCCCTGATCACGAGTTGCCCTGCAGAGCAAGACAGTCCATATGTTTTTTGCAAAAACAGGAGCACCAGAGAGGTGTAGACAGGCTGGGGTCGTGTGGGAAATGCACAGGCACTCAGGTTTCCTGTTCCATTTGTTCAGACCTGCACACAAAGACAGCACTTCAACCAAAGGATCAATATTGATCAAAATGACCTGTTAGTTAGGGAAGTAGTGTGATGGTCACTGGGCCCCCTGACATACCTTGGCCATTAGAAAATTTGTTGAATTGACATTTTTAATCCCCTCCCACTCCGTGACAGATCCAGGAATGCACAAAATCCTATTTTAGGGCTGCCAGGACAAGAGGATTGCTGTATAAGTCCTGTGAATCCTTAGTGCCAAACATTGTTCATTTAAAGGGTTCAGACAGACAGAATTTAAAAGTAACACGGCTCTAGTGAAATGTTTTGTTTTGCTCCTTGTGAGTGGAATAATAAATTACTGCTTTAAACTCTTACCTCCGTATTTTAAAAGTCAGAAAATGTGACAGTGAAAGTATGAAGCATCTGATGAAGTGGCGTGGTATCTATAGAGGAAAAGCTACATTATATGCAACTTGCCTACTCAACATAATGCACTCTGGAAAACTGGTTAAAGCTGGTACACTGAGACCAGAAAAATGCTTTGAATAATCAGGATCAGTAAGCCTATGAAAGCACAAATCTTCTGGGAATACTGCATGAACCTTCTCTGCAAAAGCCAGGGAAAACGTGGAAGAGCAGAAAAGCACAGTCTTAGCAGGGGCCTCAGAAGCTTAGGCTCACACACAGAATTTTTTAGATACCTTAAGAGTGAAAGGCTCCAGGTGAGATCTTTTCCCCACTAAGGTCAAGGACAAAACACCTTCTGATTTTGTCCTCAAGATCTTGATGTTCTTCAAACTGAGGTGTTAACAACAGAAAAATCAATATGATCAAATTTATTTACATAACCCATGTATTTGCAACATATGGGTGTCTTTTTGTATATTAAAGATGTTTCAGGAACTAGATAATGAGCCACAACATTCATTTCACAGGGCACAGTGGTATCAGCTAATAATAAGGTGTCTAGGAATGGAGATTTCTGGGGGCACTGAGTTAACATAAGTGTTTCTCAGGATATCCTATTTGTAAGATTGCCTTTTCCATTTACAAAGCTTAGCAGTACAATTTAAAGACAAATAAAGATCTATTACGATGCACAGGCTTTTTGCTCTTGCTTGTGAGTTCTTTCTTTATGCAACACTAACTGCATAAGAAAAAGAGTACGTTGCTATATTGAGAGAAGTAAATTTTATGACTTTCTGAGCATAACTGAGATGTCTGGATCAATGCATAAATGAAACACTAAATTCAGTAAGTAGTGTCTTACTCTCTAAATGTACAGTATTTATATATCTCTACACTGTGTCTTGCACTCAAAGAACATAGTAGAAGCTTTTCTGGAGCTACAATGATGCAGAATAATAAATTCAGATCAAGAGCTTGACTAAAAAATCTGTATAAATTAGTATTTCTTTTCTCTCTCTCATGATAACACAGAAGCCCAAGATGCTGTCTTAACTACCTAGAAATAATGCTAATAAAGCAATGGAAACAGGTAATAATAAGGTACTCAGCTGGTTAAAACTTTTGTGCATGTGATCATCTGGAGCAGAGTATCTCAGCTGCTCAGACCACAATGCCACTTGGCTTTTCCATGATGGGATGTGCTCTGACAGACCTGGGGCCCTTCACTACTGCATTGACTATGTGGCTACTCAACAGTCTTCCCTTCTGCTTTTACCTTTCCTCCCAATATCATTGTTTTACTGTAATTTCCTGATTTAAAACTAACAAATAAACAAAACCACTCAAATTCTGCTCTCAAAGGTTTCTTCTTCACCTCATATGTAAACTGAGACTTGAGTACAAAGAACTTTAAAGCTTTCAAAACTAATTTTTCCAAGTACAGTGAAGGTATGGAAACTATAGTGGGCTGTGGATCAAATCACATCTAATATCTTCAGTGCAGAAACAGGGCAATATAGAGACGTCCAGGAAGCTGTGGGAAAACCCTTTGAACATTCCACATGATAGATATTGTTTTTCTTACTCTTAATTTGCTACATCCTGTCCCTTCTGTACGTCCTAAGTAACCTTTCATCCTACAGGTCTCGGACTTCGTCTCCTAAACACCCACCAAACAATCCATGTGAAATCCAAAGTGAAACAATCCCTGCGTTTTCCACGGGCTTCAGCGCATAAAAAGGGCAGGCAAAGCCAGGCTTTATGTGAGCCAGGAGGCATAAGCCAGAAGGAGAATTTCAGAATGTTTGAAGTGCAACCCTGCTGTGGTGGGTGTGTTATTTTCCCCGGCAGTGACCGGCAGCGCGGGGCCGAAGGTGCGCACGGGCGGGAGATGCGCGGGAGATGCGCAGCGCAGCTCGGCGCCGTCAGAGGGCGAGCAAGGGCAGCTGTGGCCAGAAGGAAACGCAGCCTCAAGCAAATAAAGTAAAAATAATAAAATAATAAATTAAAAAGTAACAGGAATGAAAATAAAACGAGAAAAACATTTTTAGCGACCCTCCTCTGTTGAGCAACCCGCTCGGGATGCCAGCTCTGCAAACCCGCACTGCCTTCCTCTTTCCTGAGTCTCCTGGCACTGCAGGGAATGTGTCTTGACCACCAGCAAACGCAAGATCAGACCCATTTTGGTCCAGCTGCAATATTTAACTTTTGGAATTTGTAAGTCATGTATAAAACAAGAGTAAACCCCAAGGTTCAGTAATCTAACTGCTGTGCCAGGGACACAGGCAAATCAGAGGGATTACAAATGCTCAGTGCAAGGGGAGCAGCTGATGTCTAAAAGGCTCAGTAAAATAATAAGAGTTTCACACCAGGAAACAGCCACAACAACATGTGAAATGTATTTTAAAGGCATTTAATAGATTTCTATTAACCCCTTGGACTGTTGGGAAAGGCCTGTGGAAATAGAAAGATGTGTCATAGCAGAACCATCAGCTGCAGAGAATGTTAGTTAAATAAAATTTCCGTTTTCTGAGAGACATGAAGGAAAAGAAATGGTCCATCACAAGAAAACCATCATTTTCTCCTATGTACCCCAAAGCAAAGCTATAGTGATGTATGAGGAAAATATTTTTTGTACTTCACACCTCTTAATATCCCCTTGCCTTTCAGCTGAAACAAAAAGGAGGTTAATAAAAATTAAAGGTTAGAAATTTTTAAAAAGGTATTTAAAATATCATTTCTATTCCCTTCACTTGGGAAGGCACAACAGTTGTCACTGTCATTGTCTCAAACCCCAAGAGATACAGCAACTCCTTCCTATTATTAGAGTTTAATCTGTGCCCACGTTTTTTGAAACAAGTCCTACTTTTCCTCCCTCCAAGACACTTCTTTACAAAAGCTGACAATCTTTAATTGTGTCTATCTTTTACTCCCTATCAGGAAAATTAGGACTTCTCTGTTCACCTTGTACTTGCCAGAGAAGTTAGTCAAGATTTGTTCATGGTGATTATTTTTGCTGTTTGCTGATGATGTCCTTCAGAAGTTCTGCCAGGTGTTTATTGGACCCCAGCAGACAGAACATAACAAATTGTGAGGCATAAGATTTTTCATCAGGGTTTTTTTTTTTAATACATTTGTCACTGTATGTCATAATAGTCTTCTAACCCTCCAAATACTCCCTCCCACTTTGAATCTCTCTTCAGTTAAGTTCTTTTGACAGTGATTTCCACATGCAAACCATGTGTCAAAAATACATCTTTTGTGATGCGCTGAGGAACACTGACGTTTCCAAAATTATCAAACTTCCAGACTTAATTCTGATCTCTTGATTTATCCATTACACATGAGTGTTCTTCATTCCCACTAGATAAACTAAATATTCACCCTTTGCCACTTCTACCTTTTTGCAATAAAAGGTGAATGCGTATCCTCAGATGAGCAGACTGACTGCCACAGAATTATTTTATTTTTTAGAAATAGTGAGGTATGAGCATCAGGATAACTATTCCCATGGTGTGGAAACAGACTCTGGATGTGAGATATGAGGATTAGAAACATTCAGAATATTTTCACTTCATAGGATATTATTTCCTTTTCATGTGACTTTTCTTTACTTTCAGTTTCATGTGATTAGAAGGCATAACGAAAAATGAGGACATTTAAACCCGCCTCACATTATTTACTTCATGCAGTCAACATTCACAAGCATCAAAGCTTTTCTTTCAGTTCTCTATCAAAAACCACGAAGCTTTAAGGCTTGGCCAAAGAATCAACACAAACCCAAAGCAGAGGCATCAGCTCATGAGACTGCTGACAGAATGGATTAAACAGACATTTGAAAGTATTGCCAATGCTGTGGGAGAAAAAAGAAAAGGCCTCAGTTCTACGCTTTCTTTTAAACTAAGAAGTCCAGCTTTTGTAAACTATTCACTTTGTTGATGCCCAACAAATACCTACTGATGAGATGACGTCATCTGCTAATGAAAATAATTGCTCAAAGGCTTAACCCTGGTTTTGGGTAAAATATATGGGCTATTCAAGCTTTGATTTAAAAAAATAAAAGAATAAGAATGGATTTTCGTGATCAAGGAAATGTTATAGTCCTTGTTTGAAAATGGGGTCTGACTGCTTTCGCAAGTGGAATTGGATCCTGAAAGAATAATTTCATTGTGGTGTTCCACAGTATTTCAATGCTCAGATTTGCTCCTTCTTTGCCTATTCATTATTTGCTGTTTTAGTGCTGGGGACAGGTATCATGGTGGCTTTATTTGTCAGCAATGCTGCATTGTCCATACTGGGAGATTATGCTTTCCCTTTGGTGCTGAAGAGGGTGGGGATGCATTAATGGTTAAGATGTCTGTGCCCCATAACTCTGTCAGCTATGAAGCTCACAAACCATGGGCCTGAACACCAGATAATAAGAAAGAACTTTTGCAGTTTTACTAACTTTTGGACACTGAACATTAAACACCATACTTCCTTTGATACTGTGTCATACTTAAGATTATTCTTTGAAAATTCCTTTCAAATTAAATGAATTCCTTTCTTTTGATGCAACTAGAAAAGCATTGATATTGAACTAGAATAATACTGTCATTCATTTTCTCAGAGTACAATGACTTGGCCAAGTTGTAAGCTACATAAAGCTCTGAACTTATTACATGCCTATTTTTAAGCAAAGTTTTAGAACTACATTATGTGGCATAATCTTTTGACATTTCCATCCAAAGAAACTATTAAAAATCATTTGTCTTGCTGCACTGCTGGGCATATACTTTTCAGAAAGATTGACTAGCACATGCCACTGTATTTGAGGGGTTTCACAGGTGTTCTGTATTGTTTGAATACTAATATGTCATAAAAAAACGTGATCTCCTGAAGCTTGGTAGTGCCACTCATTACATTCAATCTTTCACCTTTATGAAGCCAATTCCTCTGAAAATGTTCCCTCTGAAATTCGAGAGCAGTATATTTTTAGTGAATTCTATTTACGAGACATAACTAATTTTCTTAGTTATGCCATTTGTTTCTTTGTGAAAAAATAAAAAATTGAGACTCTTCTCTGTGAGTGGAACTTAGTCCTTGAGAATAAATCAGATTTACTTACGCAATATGCAATTTGGAAAGTAAATATATAACTTCAGCTCTCAGTATCAGTCGTTCAAGTTTCATTCCTTCCATGGTGTTTTTTTTATTTTATGCCAGACCTTAGGTCCAAAGATGCTCAATGATAGACTATAATAATTATGCAACATCTTGTGAAATGCTTTGTTTAACGACACTGGCATTGCTTTGAGAATGGTAGAATAAGTTGGTTTTGATTCTATGTCCCTGATGGTGGACTGTAACTTTTTTTTTAAGCCCTTCTTTTGGATAGAAGAAGGAAATGTTACTGGCAAAGGAAACACCTTTCCTGCAGACATATTTAAATTACTGATCTATGGACTAAGTAGAACTACAGAACTTAGATTTTTTGAAAATTCAGTTGCATACATACAAAGCTGATCCAACACTATCAACGTTCTCTAGCTACTCTTTCATTTTTCTATGACTGTATTGATTTCAAAGACATCCTGAAATGTCTGTAGGGCTGCAATTTAACTGAATATCAACTTCCCGCTTCTCCTAATAATCCTTCTTCTCAGTTTAGGTTTGTGACTATTTTGTTCTTCATTTTTTAAGATCCCTCTGCAGGACACAGAGGAGGTTTTGAGCTTTTCCCTAGTCAAATATATGAAATATGCTGATTTAAAATAATGATACCCTAAAACACAGCTCTAACCAGAAACACCCAAGATGGTCCTGGCTGCCTTGAGGAATTGTCATACCAGGTCCCTCCATTCTTTTTCCTCTTGCACACTGCTGCTTCTGTATTCAACATCTATTTCTACTCTTTGGTTAAATGTAAACCAGCTCTTGCTCTGTGGATTTGCAGTAAGATTTCAAATACCTCAGCACTTAGGAGCCAGAAGTGTTCTTCAGGCAGAAGAGCACACAAATGTTAATTTAGCGTGTTCTAGACTGGGCACACAATTCTTCCCATTCATGTACATCACTTTTACATTGCTTTAATTCTGCCAACTTTAGCAGAGTTTACCTCGATTTAAACTTCTAAATAAGTGAAGCACCAGGATAAATCAGGCAAAAAACCCCAATCGTATTTTATTATATATATAGTAATGGTAAGTGTAGTTCCTCAGGTCCAGTTACAGGGATAGTTGTAGTATTCTCTATTAAAAAAATCCCACAAGACAGTGAGATTGACTAATTTCAGTCAGCTGACAGCTAGTTAAGAGCCAGCAATAAGGACAGAGGACTTTTCAGTGCAGGGGTTTAAAGTGCTAAAGCCTTCATTTGTGCCTGCTTTTTATTGTGTAATGCATTTGTATCACTCTCAGCAATGCATCTTATATACAGAAAACTCATTGCATTTTATTTTCCTCATTTTATTGATTCATTTTTAAAGTGTCTTTGTTTTTCTCAAGGTTCAGGTGCATGGTGACACAATTTTGCCGCAATTAGAACAGAGTCTACCAGGTGACAGGGAGGGAATGCAGATGAATGAGGGCCTGCTGGTTGATTCAGATCTAGAATTCAAATCTCTGGAGAAAAAAATGGCATGCTTTGGGCTACATCCAGCCCTGGTAAAAAAAGGGCAAATTCCTTGAAGGCTCTGGTGTTACAGCAGCCAACAAAGTTACCTGAATATTTCCAGCTACTTAAAATTTAGAATCTGACTAAAAAAGACAAGCTACAATTATGCCTGCCTGACTCTTCATTGAATATCTGGTTATCTTATTGGTCTTACTCCTCAACTTCAAAGCCATCCATCAGATTAGCCTAAGTTACTATAGATGACCTCCCAAGAGATCTCCAGTCTACCAAGATCTCTAGTCAAAGATAAAAACTGGAGTTAGGACTATGGAAGACAGAGCTTTCCTGACCACTCACCCACAATGTATCTCCATCCTCAAAGAGATGAGCTCTTCTGGGAATCCCAGCTTCTTCAGATCAAAGTATAGAATCCGCCCCTTAACGTGGTCTTCCCTGAGAATAAAAGATAAAAAATCCTGCTGTCGAGGAGGTGATGAGAGAGCTACGGCGCTTTTTAACGTGTTTATTTTCCAGCCTGGAATGTGCTCACACAGTACAATGTTGGAGGGCAACAAAACCACCCCAACATGCAGGGGGGTCATTGATGGCAGCCTGTGTGCTGGGGAGAGACTAAACAGGAGGGAGACCCAGAGGGATGCAGGACTGGGGCTCACTGCAGTTTAACCGTGACAAGTGACTTTGGTGGTCTCCGTCCTGCACTGTGCTCAGGGTGGTCTACATAAATCAGCAAGATCAGCTTTGACTAGGGATGTTTTTCATTTAGTGCCTCTCTCAGATTCAAAGGTAAATTTTCAGATTCAGAAGCTGTGATGTGATATTTTCTCTGCCATATATTTTAATTTGTATGGCCTATGCAGAGGTTTCACACACTCACATGGTTGTGTGTGAAATACAAAGACAAGTAATGGATTTATTATGCTGTTTTCAAGCTCTGCTAGTCTAATACTACATGAGTTTGAGTACAGTCACACTCTTACTATGTAATTTATCTGTATACATTCCTCTTCTGGAGAATGGCTTTGTTTTTTGTGGTGCAGGTGCAAAACAAGCATTATCATCAAGAACTTTTCAAGTTTCAGTATTTCAGCCAGTTGCATTAGTAAAAATTTTCTAAATTCTATATGAATCCCTCAAACTATATATCAATAAAAAGAGTATTTTTACCAATGACCACAGTGTATTGAAAACTACTCAGATAGTGAGACTAACTTAGACTGCATTGCTATTACCTCACTGAGCCTTAGTTCAATGTCTTTTCTCTAAAATGGTAACTTTATAAGAATTTACCTCTCAGAATCAGCAGTCATGAGTAGGTTTGAATTCCTACATCATTGCTTATGGGAGAGCAGCACATCTGAGACAATCCAAGGGTCTGTTTGCACTGCAGACTGCTGTACTGCAAAGGTACAGGCTCTACACTCATGTAAGTTTAAATAACCTCGAAACTTATTTAAACCAACTGTAAAAGAACTCAGTCTAGAGTCAGTATCTTTCCTGGCATACAGCTGCTGTCATCTGATCTGTTCTGGCCTCTTTCTAATATATTACTTATCAAATGGACACAAGCACAAGGTTAGATTTTTCATTCTGCTTTGTTCATCTGGGATTTTTGTTCTGTATATTTGATTGCAAAGCCCTGGTTTTAGTGAAGGCCTTGTAGCTGCAGAATAGAAGCAGTTTAGCCTGGTGTCCCCTGGTTAATCCAGCTCAACATCCACGGAGTTGCTCAGAGCACTCAGCTGAGCACGTACCTGCATGTGTGCAGCTTTCAGGCCTCCACTGTCCACTTATTTCACCAAACATTTGTGATTATATACATTAATTGTTACAGCTCCTCTAAGGTTTGAAGACATTTAAAGGATTCCAGATACACTATTAAACTATACACTGGCCTAAATCATAAATTCAAGTAAGTCAGCAATAATAAAATAGGGGCAATGTAATTGAGATGAGGCTGCTGATTTCAAATACAGTATTTGGATTTTTACTGGTGTTGTAGAAATTAAAATCTGGCCTATAGTAGCATTGTTTCAATCCTGACGAATCTTTCCACAACTATTTTTTCTTCACATGGATAGGGCTGTAAATAAGTACTTACCCCATAAAATGAATATGGTACATGAAATACTTTGTCTTTGTATTCTTGCAATGTATGTAGCCTCATACAAGTACAGAAATGGATTAGACATTCCTCTTTGGTTAAGAGATATATCAGTGCATAAAGTCACAGTCTGGGTTCATTTAGCCTTTTCATTTGTAGTGCTCCATATTACATGAGTGCAGATCTATTTGAATCTGTTTAATATTCATGATCCTCTCACCAGTCTGAGTGAAAGAGATAAAGCTTTTGATAGCAATCTCAGCAACTTGATTAACAATGCACTAATCATCACTACCATTGACCTGATTCAGAAATGTTTTCAATTCATCCATCACTTTATAACCAAAGATGATTGCATTACCTTACCATTTTTTATTTAAATAAAACCACATGAGCTGTAAATATCTTGCCATTTTGCTAAATGCACCTTGGTACCAAATTAATTTATTTTTAAAACTAAATACCAAAATGACCTATAATAACCAATTAGGGCAGGAGCATAGGGAAAACGTAACACAAGTGGTCTGCAATAAAATCAATTCACTTTGACTTCACATCAATAAATGTTAAATTGTGCCAAGGAATTAATTTTGCAATAAATTGTTATTGTTGTTATAAAATCTAACTAACACATATTACCAGGAGTAATTATCCATATATCAGAATGCATTGAATGTAGAGTGTGCACTATAATTACTCCCAAAATTGCTTATCATTCAAATGGTAATTTTAGGGATAATGTTTCTTTAACTATAACTTTATAAATTTCATCAGAAATTTATTTTTAGGGATTTTTTTTTCTTTACTTGGTACTGCAAAGAAAACAGAAAACTGACTGTTAAAAATGCAACAGATAATAAATATGTTAATGCAGTTTAATCAGTATGTCTTACTTTAATATATAATTGCCAAATTTTGCAACACTATTAGTAAAGTGAGATACCTCCTTGTGAGTGGAATTTCCTTCATGAGTGCTAGCTGGAATCTCTAAGTCTATTCATGGCAATAGGTAGAGTACAGCACTGTAAAAATATCAGCATCCCAGTCTGTGTGAACACAAAACCTGTAGGGGTCATTAAATGTTTTTAGATATTGAATTTTTCTCTTGCTCTAGTATTTGTGCTCAGGCTGAAGTCCACTGTCACAGGGGTTTGGTTCAGCATTTGGAAATTATTATATCAATGACCAAACAGGGAAAAAATAAAAAACCCAAAAAAAAACCAACCACAGAAAAAAAAGAGTAAGATACAAGCCTGTGTACTATTTTACCTTTTTTAGACCTGGGAGCACTGCAAGGCTAGTTCCAGAATGCAGATACTACCATGCTTTTAGTTATTCTTAAATGTTGTGATTAAATTGTGTTGATCATGAGAAGTTTGAAATTATCATGACTGTTTTCAGCTCACCTGAAGCCCCCTAATGGCATTTATTGTTTTTCATTTTTGGCCTTAACAACATCGTATATCTGAAGTGCTGAACATCCCAAGTGATAGAAGAATACGCCTGGAAAGATGTCAGTGTTTTTTATAACTGTGGTATTAGGCAGAGAACCAATAATATCTAGGGACAATTCCTAACAGTATCTAGTTGCTTTTTGATGGATTAGTGTAAGTTAGTAGTGTTTGTTTAGTTTCATCATCACTACTTGAGCTAAAAAAAAATTGGCAAAGTCTGTATATAGGGCAGGAAGTTTAAATTATTTTATTCATAGAACTGGTCATATAATTGTGAATTATAAAAGGAAGAGATTAAGGAAGCTCAGCTTGTGCTGCTGTGATGGAGTTCGTAGTGTAACAGGAAACTCAGTCTGCGCCACTGCTGTTGCTAAGAGCAGGGCTTCAGAACAGTCCTTTGCACATTCAAAATACAATAATATGGTGATTAACTTTGGTGATTAATTTTGGGGCTTCTTCTTATGAAATAACACTATTCTGCTGAACATATGCTTTATGCTACTTTATTTTCATAACTACATATAGTAGATTAAATCAGAAAACACAAAGGCTTTCACAAAGTATTTTTGAAATAACTTTTTAAAGACAAAACCATGAATAATGAGCTTTGTATTCTGTAGATGCTACTGAATTTGCAGTTTCCTCAGAAAATATTGGTGACGATGACCAAGTCCCTTGTTTTTCAAATGTTTGTAACACACATCCTGAGGATGTGGCAGAATTTTCTATATTTTCTTTATTGCCCTGGGTTAACTGCTTATGTCTAAAAACCCAGAGTGCCAGCAGG
>NW_005054465.1:431150-439184 GCF_000277835.1 Geospiza fortis
GTAGGAATTACCATGATCATGAAATTGCACTTTTATATTTAGAAGTGATCAAGACATACTGTAATGATAAAATAGGCAATCTCTAAATTACTGTCTACATCTTGTAGTTGTAAGAAAACATTTCTTCAATAAGAAAGACATTTTAAATCTCCTGGAACAGCACTGTGAAAAACTTCATCACAATGGGGGACATGGGGCTTCTCATACTTCCCTTTGGACACCCAGTTTAACCCTATCAGGGTAGGTTCCTCTCTAGGTCAGTTCTAGTTGGGTGATTGATGTATGCTAAACTCCAAGAGCACACAGACAGAGTACATGAAATTGCTTTCCTATGATAGCTAAACTTTGGTAATACAATTTTTAGTGTCCTGAATTTCTTTTTACTTTTCTTGATATTATTCCTTAAAGAAACCTCTCAAAGATATCCAAGGATTCTGTAAACCAGGAGATGCTAAGTATTTTTGAAGACCCTGACACAGAAAGTTGTTAAGAATATTAAAGTGATATTTTGAGAATTAAATACAAAGAAAAAAAAAATTTAAAAGTTAAGGGGTCCACAAGACATATGATCCTCAGAGCCTCTTCATAATAATTCATTAAATGTACCTTTCACTTCTAGTGGGTGCTTCTCATTCAACAGTTTTGTAGATTTCAAAAAGTTTCTATTCATGGTACTCTTAAAACCCTTCTGAAGTGAACAATTTTTATCCAATGCTTGATTATTTAATAGATAATCTAGATTTAATTTTGGTAAAGAAAAATATGCGTCAGCTTAGCCATTTAATACAAAAAATATGTGGTCTAGAGAAATGTTATTTTAAAGCTGTTTGCCTCTTTAATTGCAACAGTCTGTATATCTATTTGTCTAGACTCCATCAAGGGCACTATTGTAGCTGGAGGCATTGGTTTGAAGAAGACTAAAGGGCTACATCATGTCAAAGCCTCAAGTAGGAATTATTGCCTTTCTTGCCACAGTTCACAGCTGTATTATGTCACCAAATCACATCACAGTGTAATCAAAGATGAATAAAATATTTTTTTTCTTTACCTTAAACGCTTTCCCTGTCAATTACAATCAAAGGACATGATTTCAGGTCTGTCAGTTTGCTGGGTTCTCTCCTACTGATGACTCCAAAACTGTAATCTGCTAAATATAAAATGAATCAGAGAAGTCTTAGAATGATTCTGCTATTAAGAAGAAGAATGTTTTTCTCCCACAGGGGACAGGAAAGTAATTGGTCTTTAAAGAAAGAAATCGAAGATGTTAAAAAATTACCTTTTTGGTCCTTTTCTCCACCTTTGGCTTTTTGGCTTTTTTTTTTTTTTTCTGTGCTAAACCTTCAGCCATTCAGTTTTCTTCTCCTAAGAAGGCAGGTATAAGTATTCTAATCAAATCTGTCCAGTTTTGTGTGCCATTACAGTAAACATTTAACTGTGTCTTGTTTGCTGCATCCCACCTTTTCCCCTCGGTGTTATTGTCGATTGGGTGCTCTGTAATGGGCAGGCTGCACGCCTGCTGCAACTCCAACTTCTGGGCACTTTAGTGGTTTGATTACATCATTAACCATAATCAAAAACATTTCCCCAGAATGATTTTAGCTTGGTAGTAAGGACTGCTTCCTTTGATCTCAGTAGCAACATTTTACGATAGGTTGCTCCTCATTTACACTACAAATGCTGGCAAAAATGAAAGTAGTATCTTCCCTAGTAATACCAGATAAAATAAAATAACTGGTTAGCAGTCATGCCAGCTGCTATCATTGATGAACAACCTTTTTCTTGTAAGAAAAGTGTATAAATGTGTATATATGTATGTGTGCGTGTATTACTCCATACAGTGAAATTTTCCAATGTATATCCTTGTATTATACTTAACAACACATTCTTTTTCAGCATTTGAAATGTGGTTTAAACCATGCCCTTGGATTGCAGCTTTGCAAAATATTTTTAGATGTAGCAAAAAAATTCACTGCACCTGCACTGCTTGCAGAATAGACCAGAATTCCATTTTAGTGCACTGAAGTCTTGTCAGAAGCCTCATAGCAGATGTAGTTCCAGCATTTCTAATGATGGGTCCCTATTATAAGACTAGTGCAATAATTACAATTCATATCAGTTACCTGCACTATGAAAACATCAATTGACCAACCACTTCAAAGCTGAAAATATACATAGATCTGTACCTGCTACAGGGAACTCACCCCAGTGCTGTTCTAGAGCACTCACAGCAATACACCACATGTATACCATAAAAGCCATGTTTGATCTCTAATGGCTCCAGGACCAAGCTAGAGCTGACCCATGTGGATGAGACAGACAGAGGATGTTCAAAGACCTTTATGCTGGCAGCCCTTGATCTCTCCTGTGCTCTTCCTGTCGTGTTTTACAATCAATCTTTTACACTGGATCTAAAGTTTACTGGGGAAAGATGGGAAGTGTTTTGTGGCCTGCAGCATGTGCCAAGGGGATAGAAAGGGAAGAATTGTTTTGTGGACCTCTCCAGGCTGTGCATCCTGCTTGATTTTTGGGGATTGTGTTTGATGTCCCAGCTGTTCAGACCCACACCCCCACCTTATTGCCAGCCAGATGATCCAAGCACTGCAGGGTCACAGGACCCTCTCACCTTCACTACCACAGCCAGGAGCTTGGTGCCTCCAGCTACTCTGGGTCCCAAGTCTCTCCTGCCAGCAAATTTTGTAGCTGAAGAGTTTCCCTGAAACCTTATTTATTACTTTATTCCCTTTTCAAGCAAAAGTGCTGCAATGTACAAATGTTTAAGAGGCACTTATCTTCCATATGCTTGCTTGAGGAGCAGTAGAAAAGAAAAAGGAAATTAGTGTCATCTTCTTGTTGGTTAAACCAAAGATATTTTTTATGTTCTTCAGTTGCTGATGGTTTTGTTGCCTCTAACATAAGCATCAAAGACACAGCAAAGTGTAAAAAACCAGAATCTGCTGAGATTGTCATGCCATCAACAGTAACAGAGCAATAGGGTTTTCTGGTGATACACTTTCAATTTTCAGAGATGTCAATGGATAAAGGAAGCTAGCAAAGAAGGGCCAGTGAATAATGGAAAGTTAACTAAGTCAGCTGCCCTTCCTTGGCAGCTGTCCCACCAAGTTATGATCTATTCATGTGGATACTCCCCAAGATTTCAGAAAAAGAAAAACAAATACAGTCTCTAGTGGCCAGGTTTAAAACGGCCACTGCCTTTAGTAGTACGATGCCCCATACATCTACAAACATGCAGACAGAGGAAGCAGACTGCCTGCATCCATCAACTTAGTAAATGCCTCCAGATTAGCAGAAATATTTTGAAACAGCCAATAATTATAAAAGAGTTGCTTGCCATTGCATAATTATTTTATAAACCACATAACATACAACTGTTACTTAGTCACAGAGGCCCTCTTCACACGGTACCATATGGCTAATGGCTTCTACAGCACATCACACCATACTGAGTACTCCTTCTCATCATACTGTATTGGCTACTGGCTCAGTTTGCTGCTAATGTCTGTGTTACCCTTTCACTGCATGTTTATTTTATGAAATTGTGGCATCTGTTTTTGGTGTTTATTCTAAAATGGCATTGCTACAATCCCAGCCTTAGCCTGAAAATCACCTCAGTATTAATTTCCCATGGTAGATTTAAAAATATATTTTTTGTTGTCTTTTTCTTGGGTCTCTGACAAACAAATCTTGACCTTTTTTGCATTTTGATTTAAAGCAAGATTTTTTTTTGTTTCTTGAGTTCTCTTCCTGAGTGAATTGCACTGGGTAATATTGGGTCTTTTCATTGTGTTGATGACAAACACCCTTTGCCTACACTGACCAAGCTGCCAAATATTGAAACACGAATAATCTTCTTTCTCATTCAGCTCCCAAACACCTTCATAATCTTTACACAGCTAGTATCTAATTCTAGTATGAAAGCACTATAGCAGGACCTACACATCAGGGCCACACACAAAGGACATTTTTCAAAGTTTCAGTGGTATCATAGCAGCTGGAATATAATTTTAAAACAATGCTGAGATGTTTTGTACACTTCCATAACAATACTTTGAATATGTGACTAGAATTGGAATGGCCCTAGAAATTTTAATTTTACATCATCAACCAATATGTCTGTTTCAGGAGAAATATTGATTTCATCCCATTTACCAACAACAAGTAAAGACACAAATAACTTGTATTTGTGGGGCCAAGTCCAACAGAATTTATGTCTGACATTAGCCAAGTGTATGCTGGGGAACTGGGTCCTTTGCAGCCACTGTCACAGAAAAACCTTGGAATCTCTTCTGCAGCCACAAACATTCCTCGACAACAGGAGCAGTAGCTGTCTGTTGGCCAGACAGCTGGACCAAGGGTAGCTACAAGGCTGGCAAAAGTGCAAATAATTCACACTTGCTCCTCCAAGGTGGATCACACAGAAGAGTGGTGGTGACCATCTGTGCACAGTCATTGTGCTGTTGGCCCATGGTGTAGCCTTCACTGTGAGACTGGGATGCCTGGTTTACCATCTGATCTTGCCCCTGTTAAAGTTGGTGACTTGTCTCCCAGGTACTCTAGGAAAGCAGAATGAGCTCTTTGGAGAACAGCCCAGTTTTGAGTTCCTCGGTGTCTTTTTCACTCATTCCCCATGAGCAGTGTCCCATGGGATGTACCTGGGCAGCCCCTCCTGGCCTGGGACTGACTCCTCCACCAGCTCTGAGCTCATCCCAGCTCCCAGCACTGGTTCCCCCACAAATGGCCTGTTCTCTCACCCTGCAGAGCAGCACTAAACTAAAACCAATCTACTCACACCATCTGCTCACAGACAGCACAGTTACAGGGAACTAATCAACAAAGTCAGGCTTTCACTACACAGAAAAATAACTCTGATTTTTTCAAGTATTTTTGGAGCAGTCTCTGCTGTTCATGGTGTTCCTCAGGTGCTTACAGTAACTAATACCAAGAGAAAGAGAAGACAGACCCAGGACACCAACTCCCCGCTGAATACTGTATGCAGCAACTACAGAGCCTTAACGGATTCCTAGTATGTTTTTTAATAGGCCTGTTCTAGTTTAAAGTGTCTTGTGTTATCTTTTCCTCATTTGGGTCCTTTCTATAGATTTCCCACTGTGAAATTGCCTTAGTGAAGCAGAGTCAGAGTGAAACACTTATGCAGAATGTGTGCAGCCTAAACCAGATGATTTCCATGCATCAGTCTACACATGGAACTGCCTACCCTTCCAATTCATGATTTGGAAAAAGCTAGTAAAGTAAAAAAAAAAAAATTAAAACATTTTGGCAAGAACAAGGAAGAAAGGAAGAAGAAAGTGCCTGATGAACAGTTGGAGAACTTTAGATCTGATTTCATTCAAAATTCTTGTATAAGTAAGTGCAGTTTATTACTGATTAACATGACCTAGTGCTTGTTACCTGGGCATGACTGCAGTTTTGCCAACTGCGCTGGAACACAAACAAGTTCCCACAGTAACCTCATACTAATGTTAGCACAACCTGAGTACTACCAGCTGTGCATTTGCAAAAACCCAACATTTTACTGCAGATTTGACAGGAAACACCCACTTTGTTTTGCAGGAAATCATATACTTAAAAAGTTGGTTTTTTCTCTATTTTTCTATTTCAACTTTTGCAAATCTTGGAAAATTATGTAATGGAATAAAAGAAACCAACTTCATACATTGAAATGCAACAAATACGAAGAAAGAAACAACAAGAAAAAATTATTAACACTTTTTTTCCCCCTAGATATTAGGCAAAAAGGGAAGAGTTGAATTCATAATGTATTAGCCAGACAATTTTTATGCATTTTTCATTAAATGAAGATTCGTAAGAAGCCAATAGGTAAACTAAGCAATATATAGCATAATTTTTAAAAGGACCATCTGGGGCAATAGAGCCTTAAACTTCTATTGGACTATTAATTTCACAGAAAAATATCTTTACATCAGACATTTGGGTCTGTAGAACCATAGAGATGTGTTTTACTGTATTTCTTCTTGTCACACAGAAAATGGAATTGTCCTATGAAACAAAGTTTAACTTTACCTTGTGGTTTCCTTTGCATCTATGATATTTGAATTAAGGGTTATTCAAATTTATGCCTCATTTCCTTCCATACCTCCATCCTTAGACTGCTGTCAAGTATTATTTATTAACTCTATTACAGTACCACATTGAGGCCCTAATAAAGATAATGCCCCTACTGTGTTAAACTCTGTATATTAGAAAATAAAAGATAATCCTTCTCCAAATTCTTACATCAATATAAGTGAAAGGTGTCAGCATAACGTCTTATGATAGTATAAAAAACTGAACTTTGTCAATGGATGATGGGGAGTCAGTGCAGAGCCAAGATCAGCACAACTTCTCCACTCCAGCCCCCATTGCTCCCAATCAGCAAGGATGCAAAAAGAGCATTGGGAAAAACTGTATGAGACAACTTTTTTGCAAGAATTCCTTTCACTATTTATTCTACAGCTATCTGAGTTTTCCCTTTGGACTGACATCTCTGCCTTACAGAAATAAAGTGAATGTAATGGAATGCCTATTAACAGGAAGGAGAAAAGTAAAGCTTCTTTATATTAGTTAAAAAGTCATTATTATGAGAGCAAGTATTTGTTCTACACTAATATTCTTCCCTGTTCAGTATCCAAGATCCAGTGGTTTTTCCCTATTCTCTTACTTCATTTCAGACAAAATAAAACCAAACTCCTTGTTGTTCTTGACCCAGTGGAACAACAAATATATTTGCATTAAAGGAGGTATGGTTACCCTAAGCAGGAAAAGATATATCCCCTTCCATACTTATCCTCTGGTTTTTAAGAGATAAAGCATCAACTAAATGGCAGCAAATAGCTGAATCTGTTCCTATTATGACAAGCTATTTTAGAAATACATATTTTAAAGGGGCTATATTTGATGCTTAGCATATTAATTTGAGCTGCACCTCTCACTGAGTTCCTTGATCCTAGCTTCCTTTAAAATAAAAACAATTAGTAGAGAAGGTAGTTCTTCCAATAGGATAATATTTTATATTGATATTTTTCTTTAACTATACAATGAAAAGGTTTAATTCCTGAAAGAAAACATCCAAGTGGCCATGCTGTACTGGAAATAGCCAGATCAGACAGTAACAGCAGCAAGTAGAACTGGGATGATCATTTAAAACTATTTCTAAATGCAGACACAGACAATGACAAAGAACTACTTTCACAAAAACAATTCCTGTGAAATAATTCCTGAAGTACCTAAACTTTGTCAAGAACTTGGAGATGAAGTCAAATAAATCCTACTGTCTACAGCTAGGTCTAGGCATCTGCATTTAACAAGAACCTCAATACTTTTTACAGATGAATTGTAGCTGAGATATATGCAGGCTGAAGAGCTCTTCAGAGTCTGTTCCAATGAAAATATTGTCTAAGTACATAAGCATTAGAGCTGAACAAATAATTCTTGATGAATAATTTATCTGATTGATTTCCCCTTTTTATTCTCTCTGTCTTCAGAAGCTATGCATGGACAGAACAAAAAGTATATTGAATTTATTCATTATTTGAAATTATTCACAATCTTGTTCAGTGAATAATTCTAGGCCTGCAAATCCTTTGAACTGTGGACTTTGAGTAGCTAATTTGCAGCCTACACCATAAAGTGTGCAATAATGAACTAACTAGCCAGCAAAGCACAGTTTTTAATTGGAAGAGTCTGACATCTGAATGAGTCCTGTTTGAAATTCAGTCCAGTAGGTGCACAAATGCTCAAGCTAAAAAGTCATATTTCACAGGCATCTTTGCTACTTCAGTGCAAGTGTTCCAAAGATGGGTTTGAAGTACTTGGATACAAGGCTGCCCATTCACAGAGTTCTGACAGTGCTTCCCTCTTCTAATGAACCGTAGCAACACATAGATCAACATATTTATGAGCAGGAACATTCCACTTAGTATGAAAGCACATATCAATAAGGCTAATAAGAATGTTCATATGATAATTTTTGCATTACTGAGCATTCACATGGACAGA
>NW_005054465.1:439205-464205 GCF_000277835.1 Geospiza fortis
CTTGTAAGTCTCCACAGAGCCGCAACAACACTCCTTTTTCATGCCCTCTTCCTTCTCTGCTTTATTTACTCCTCTCTGTCCTTGACAGAATTATCAGTTTTTAAAGTGAACTTCTTCTGGGTTGCCATATCACTCTTCTCCTTGAAAGACTGGCTACAGAGAGCTGATCAAAACAGAGGGCAGGTAGACAACCAGGGCAGGATTTCAAGAAAGGCTTTAGCATGCTTTAAAGTGTTCCAGCGAGGGGCTTGCTGAGGTCAGAGGCAGCATTAACTGGAATTTGTCTGCCACTTCTTTGGTGTTTCCAGGAATCTCTAGAGGTTTTCTCATAGCCTACCTTTGAACTTCAAACTTCTAGTGAGCTGGTGTATATCTCACTCCACAATTTTGATTGTGAATCTAACCAAAGAAAGAAGCTAGAGTTTATTTACCAGCCATCAATCAGCAAATAAATTATTTACAGATGTCTTCATTTATTTGACTCTTTCATTTATTTACTTATAGCTACAGCAAATACCACCACCAGACAGTGTCCAGATGGAAAACAATTACCCCACACTGGAACCGTATGCTTCCTAAGAGAAGTTGAGAAATTATTTGAATTTCAGACAGAAACAATTGGAAGTAAATTCAGGCCTGTTTTTGCAAGAAGCTCCCCTTTGGACACAGATGCTGTTAAATCTTTCTGGCATATCACAAACGAAAAACAGATTTGACCTTCAGAAAGAGGTTTAGGCTGCTTTGAGTCTGAACCGAATGATAATCCTGTGTAAGTGGCAACTCAAGTGTGGACTCATCTATGCACTGTGTCAAGTACAAGAGTAACCAAGCCATGTCGTTTATCCATATACATGTCACCTGAGGCTCAGAGATGCTGACATGTTAAACGCATCATGTTGGAATTTACAATGTGGGGAAAAGCACTTTGATTACATAAGAAAATAAATTATTAGAATAGTTATAGTAGATTAAATTTGAATATAAAACCTAAGCAACTACTTGAAGTTGCTTAATAGAGTCTATAACTACTCACAATTATAATCACGGAGCTACAACGTGAGCACAGTGAGACTAATCTAATACAGATAAGTAGAGACTACAAGGAAGAATATATCTCTATACTCTTCTCCATCATCTCATACACATCACAAACCCAGGGAAGTAGCAGTTCTGCAGTAATATCCACCACTGAGAGTTTGCAGTTTAAGACCTTCTTCTCTGCATTTCCAGACTGTGTTGAAACAGAATCCAGACAATCATCTGGATCATTAGAGTCCAAAGCTCTACAGACCCCACATCATTGCTCAAATGGTAAAAATGATAGCTTTCATCTGCATGCCTCCACATCCAGACACACTGTCATTTGTTCCTGCTGTGGCATTGTATTTTGAACTTCAAGTTACCCTGGGTTGTGCCTTACAGGCAAAATGGATCCCTTCTAATTCTAGAGAAAAATTAATTCAATTTCCAAAGATCATTTAAAGACATTTGTGTTCTCAGATATGTGGTCATTTGGACAGATGGGTTTTTTTCAGTCCTGGATCTTTCTGTTATTTCTTTCAGGTGATACAATGGCATAGAACTCTTGCAAGAATTCTCCCAAGGAAAGGTATTAGATGGCAGCTTGAAATCTAATGCAGCGCTTGGGTATGTAAAGGAATAAGTACTCAGGAAACAGATTCTATGTAATAAAAAAGAGCACAAAGCTGTATTAGAAAGAACTGTATGGCCATCTTGTTTAAATAAGAGACAAGAAGATGATCAACATCATGCCTTATTAATAATAAAACTGGAAGTCATAACTGTGGAACTAATCTGTCTTGGAGGGAAGAGTATATTTCTGTATTTCCTGTCTTGGAGGGAAGAGCAGATTTTTGCCACATAAACTGCTCTCTACATCCAAAAAGATGGGTTTCATCAGAAAGCTTATTTCTTGTTGTAAAGAAGCTGAAATATTTTGGAGATTTGCCAGACATCATGAAAAGCTGGGTGTCCTAGGGATTTCTTCATATCAAGGGCTACATGTCCCATTACAAGAGAGAGAAGAAGGATAAAGACTTGAAAATCCTTATACATACAAATTCCAAAAGCTTTAAAAATAGTTCTTCACCTTTTAGGAGATTCAAAGGTGTGTTCCATAATTGAAACAAGCAGGAGACCAAGTTTGTTAAACCAAAAGCAGTCTGGGCCAGGACACCAAACACAGCAGAATTTCTGAAGGCTTAGCTATAGAGAGGCAAAGAGACCTTCCTTTAGTTTTTCCTGTCCAGGAATCTGGGAACTGGCTTTGCCTTGGTTGACCTTCCCTAACAGAATGCAGATCAGCATGGAGTGTTTCACTTCTGGACGCCGTTACATAAGGATGGAACATGGCTTGTCAGCCCTGGCGTCCAGCTGATATATGAGGAATTTAACAGCTCTGAAATCTTTCCCTTGCCAAGCATCTTCAGAAAATTCCGTTATGCAGATAGAAAGTGATCACCATAAATTTAATTTCTTAGAGATCTTTTTTTTCTGATATTCACAATCAGACTTTTTTACATTTTCAGCTCACAAAGGTACAGATGGGAATCACTAAACAGTAAAGAAACTCGATTTACTTACACCTTTAGTTATATTTCAATATTAGTTTACAAACATGAAGCTGAGTCTCTGATCATAAGCAAACTCAATATACTTAGAAAATTAAATGACCCTATCAGTAGTACAGTTTCAATCTGCAATTTTCTTTCCCTTTTTTGTTTTGTTTTTCTGATATAGAATTACTTTTTTCCAGGGCTAAATAAATAGCAGATGGGTCAATCTTTAGGTCACAAGTTCTATCTTTTCATTGCCAGGTAATATTCATAGCACAGCAGGGCTAAATGATGCTCCACAGTTTGAGGACATTTGATGGAATCTTTGCTGTGATTACTTTAAGTGGTGACATTAAGTGGCATGAAGTGGACATCTAAATCTTTGGATTTTGGAATGAAAATGATTGTGGGAAGATATTTTCAATGGCTGGCACAAATGAGCACCCATTAATCATCTCCCTTTTCAACTAACCTTGTTTGCATTGCCCAAAATTAAACAATTTAAGTCATTTTGACACAATACCATCCTTTTAAAGATTGAGTACTTTTTCACTTCCTGACACTACTCTGAGTAGAGGAGCCCAAGACTGGAGACAGCACCCAAGATGTGGCCTCATCAGTATTAATCAGAGAGGAAGAATCACCTCCTTCCCTCCCCTGGCAACACCCTTCCTAATGCATTATTGACTGATGTCCAATTTGGTGCCCACCAGGACCTCTAGAGCCTTCTCTTTCCAGCTGCTCAGACTGTGCTGGGGCACTGATTCCTTCGCAGGGGCAGAACTTTGTATTTCTCTTTGTTATCTCCCTGAGGCTCCTGTCAGTTCATTTCTCCAGTCCGTTGATGCCCTGGGAAAGAGCAGCACAGCCATCTGGTTTATCAACCACTCTGTTCTGTATCACCCTCAGACCTGCCAAAGGTGCACTGTCCCATCATCCAGATCACTAGTGCTGAACACTGCCCACCTCAGCACTGACCAGAGGGGTGCACAGTGGGCCACCAGCTGGGCATTGTGGTGCTGCTGAGCTCCTGAGATTTCCATCCACCCCACTATCCCATTTCCCAGCCCATACAACATGGGACGCAGGAGAACAACGAGGGAAGCAGTGACAAAAGCCTTGCTGAATTCCAAACACACAGGTTGACTCCTTCCCCCCATCCACCAAACCAGTCATCTCACCATAGAAGGCTCTCAGTTGGTGAAATATGATTTCCACTTTATAACTCAATGCAAATTGCTCACCTTTATGTCCCCAGACCATTGGAAATGGTTTCCATTCAGCAGCAAATGTTGCAGCACATATCACAGATGAGAGGGCCACAAAACACAGAGCATCACCACACAACTTCAGAAAGTTGTATGGTGCGCTCCATGGCTCATTGCTGTCAGTGCTGCTCACCTGCTGCTCACAGCTGAAACCAATTGGGGATGGGGCTCAGCCCAGCCCCACTCCCAAATACCACAAACTGTGCACCTACCAGCAAGCGGTTGGGTTTTTTTCTTGATAGTATTCACCTCAAAATTTTTGATGGAGTAATAAAAACCTTTTATTAATAGTGGTGCATTAATGAGAACAACAAAAAATAAGACAAGTGGCAAAATACTCTAGATCTTTAAAGGCAGGGCAGAAATCTATGATAAATTTTAATTTTCTTTATTAACAGACATAATGAAAAATTAAATTCTGAGAGAAAATATTAAAGGCAGTTTAGATTCTAATTATAGTTTATCAGAAAAATATTTTAAAATGTTGACGTCATTCCCAGTTTGAAGATTGAGAATGATCATAGTCTCTTCGTGGCAAAATCTTTCTTGCTCCCTTCCATTAGTTTCTTGCCTGGGATTGTTTTTATGTTTAACAGAATAAATCTTTTGCTAGTGAAATCATTAACATAAATCATAAAAATTACAGTTTCTCTAATGAATGATTAAAAAGTACAAATCTGAACTATGAAAAAACTTTCTAAACAAATTCTGTTCTGATGACAGAATTCTGTTTTGTGCTGACTCCACTTACACAGAATTTTGAAACATTAAAAAGGAGTAAAGTCTGGGGTCTTATTTTTTTGCTGAAAAAGTGATGGAAATCACATCCTCTAAGTGCTGGTTCTGTGTTAGGAGCCATTGGTTGTGATCAACAGGAGGAGGAGGCTCCAGCCACCCCTTGCTCTCCTCTGGTGTTGTTGCCATGACAACACTGAGCATCAGATTAGACCAGCTGTACAGTGACACGCTGTGTGCTCCCCAAGCCCCGACTTTGCTCTTTCTTTTGTTGTTATTTTTATTAAAATAGCAATACAGATTGTTTACACTGAACATGTGTAATAATAATGTGTGAAAGAATAAACTCATTAGACAGCAGAAGGTATCATTAAAACAAAAACCTCGTGGCAATTAAAAAGACATGCTGTATGTGTGATAAACCCTCACATACCAGGACAGAGCCAAAAACTGAATGAAAACATCTCTGCAGTCACATTAGCACATTAATATTCGTCACTGCTGTTTAGGGTTTTTAAACTCTCCTTTCAAACCATTGTCAGAGGCAGGCACAAACTCTGCAGCACTGACCCAGAGTGGTGTAGAACATTTAAAAGTGGTCTAGAACATCTAAAAACAGGTTACCATAAGCCTACAATGGAAGCCTCCCAAGTAACTTAGAGCATCTTAAAAGAGAGAATTATAGAACAGTAATTAATAAATGAAAGATTGAAACTTCATTTACATTGCCTGATGGATTTTTCACCTTAAAAATACATTTGGTGCCTTTCACTTATCCACCCTTCCTTAAAGGCTGTTTATGTTTAACATTACTGTGGGGTAGGGTCACAAATTAATGATAAAATCCCCTCTCTGCTTACATATACATGAATACACACACAGACTCTGACATCTTTGCTCTAGAAAAGGAGCACACAGTTTTAAGAGTTTGCAAGTTTCAGAGATGCACATGCTGAAACATGTGAATCTAGAGTGTGACTTCCTCTGAAACAGGGAATCCAGAAAAGGTTCCTGACTGTCTGTCCTGTGCAGCTGGTCTCTGCTCTCTTGGTAACTCAGGGTCTGGCTGGCACATTGGCAGTGTTTTTCAAATTCCATGGACTCTTTTTATACCTAAGCACTGTGACTGAACAGCTTTTACTTAGCAGGTTTCCTCAATAAAACCCCAATCAAGCTGAAAGAAATTGTTTAATCCATGCCTTGGTCTAAGGCCAGGTCAAGCTGGTCTCATTTATCATCTTTTTAAGGTGTAGCTTTTAAATATGGACAGGTGATACAGCTCGAAGTGTTGGAACCCATATGGAGAAGGCATGGCTCCATTACTATTAACAAGTCACTGTTAATACCTCTTTGCCAAAGTAGCAGAACACAGTGCCTGGTCAAACATAAAAGCCTTTGAAGGTTCCTATGGGAATTCAGTTAGACTTTCACTATGTAAATGCACAATTTGTTTCTACTATATAGACCTTGAAATGAGGTAGATCCCAGAGGCTATAGGAAAACATCTGCAAAATCCTGTATGGGTCAAATATTCTACTGATGTGATTTTCTCTTTGAAAATTGGTTTACAGATGGTTAGCAAGGTGTTCACAGTGTTCAGTTTTATTATTTCATTGTTGGCATTTGCGTCCAGTGCTCTGAAAATAACTTTGTGGATTCAATGCAATAACTACTGCCCAAAGGAAACATTGTTCAGTTACGTGAGGAAATTAAAGCAAGTTATTTTGTTGCTTTTATTGCCATTTATTAACTTTTCTCCATATGTAAGCTCTGAGAATTTAGAATAGAGTTTCAGTAGAATTGCTCCTTTTGAAGCCAAATCCTGCTACTTTCAGGCTTGGCATTGGCCAGATTTATTAGCCAGATTCCACAGAAGAATTCTTTGTCCTGTTGTGTGTCACCCTCCAGCTCTGGCTCTTCATCAATACAAGTAGCCAGGGAGAGCAGCGCCACTGAAACAGAGATCATCAGAGGAAGAGCAGCTTGTTTAAGAGCTCTTGTCCTAGAAGACAAGAACTATGGATGTGGACATTCCCTACAGACAAGATGATCAGAAAATGGTAGGTTCAAAAGAAATACTATTTTTCTCCATGACAAGACAGGGAATAATTTCATAAGTTGCTGTTTACTGTCAAGAAAACTTTGACAGAGCGAAAGTGTTCATCTTGGGATTTGCCTTATTTTGTTTAAAATAATCACAACAATTGGGCTACATTTCTAATCTCTGCTTAATACTAGGAGTTGATTTAAGTTTGAACATCCTTAGAAGGTCTCAATTTACCTCATAACAGCAACACTGGGGTCTCAAAAGTGCAAATGTAGGCATGAAGTCAGATGTGTTCTGTGGCGAGCAGCCAAGAAAATCCAGTGCTGAATCTCAGTAAAACTAATAAATCTGAATAATTAATACACCGATCACAATCACGATCAGCTGTCAGGCAAAGAAATGTAATTCATTAAATAACACCAGGTTATTTCTTTCTGATTGTTTTAGCTGTGTGTGTGTCTGTTTTAGACTTACAGAAAACTGAACCATAAGAAAGATTGGGTTTTCCCTTCTTTTTTCCCATTTATTAAAAGTGTTCTTGATAAACAAAACCTGAAGGGGGGTAGGGAGAAGAAAATATGCCTCGAAGGAAAGAGAAATTTGCTGGATACAACAGAAAAAAAATTATAATACTTTTCCATGTGGAAATAATACAGCTAACAGCCAGAACTTCAGATCAGCATCATATGTTGTGTATGAATTACTCATGTAACACAGGGGATTGTGCAGCTAACTCTGCTAACTCCAGTCAGCATGCAGGCTCAGCTCTACCTTTCCTTTGCTTAGAAAACGTGATGCTAAAGTTTTTGGAGAGCTTGGGTTTTTTTTTAAAGTTTTACTAAATCATCATTTTAAAAATATAAACAAACAGAAATATGTCTTCATATCAAACAAAAGCAATTTGGGTTCAACAGAAGTTAATTTGCCACACTTCAGTTGGCTTTGGTTGTAAATCAGTCTGGTCCTCATGTTTCTGCTGGCCCTGACTCAGGCTCAGCACACCTCAGTTAGGAGATCACCTGCAGTTCCTCACTTCATAGCTGATGTAAGGGGGTACAGAGCTCCACAGGGCAAGTCTGACTGCAGAGCAGAGCCTGATTTAATTACCTAGATGAGGTGTCTGAGCATAATCAGGATAAATTAAGGGAGCCTGATTAGTTTTGTTGCATTTCTGAGAGAAAACGTGTTCTGAGTTGTTGGTAATACAGTGCAGTTGTTTAACACTACCTGTGGGCCCCTCAGACTGTGCCAAATGGTGCCAGCTTTGGGAGAGAAAAATCAGGGCTTCATATGATAACTTGCACCACCTTTACTCAAAACTGGGATGACTACACTTCAACTTGGAACAAACAAAAAATGCTTACTGCAAAGTGCATGTCTGGCAGCATACTTAGCATTTTAATAATGATGGCTCACTGCAACATTATTTCAAATATTTTCCACTCTTTTTGTCATGAAAACAGATTAGTGATGCATTTTATGATTTTCCAACACTGTTACTTGCAAGGCTCAGGCATTCTACTCTCACAGCTCTCTGTGAGCTGTGCTCCAGTTTGCTCTATGCAGTCTGCTGCATGTTCAATATTCATCTGTGTTTCTCCTCAGTCCACCTCCAGATTTCTGATTCTTGTAATTCATGACAAAGATTTTAATGACTCTGGAAAGGACAGACACCTCAATCTCATTGTTTGCACAGTCAAAAAATCATAATCCAGCTGCAATAAACCTCAGCTCCAATGAGAAATAATTTGGCATTGCCTAAACATGACATGAATATGTTACAAAAAGCCTCTCTCAGTTTCCAAGTTGCAGCTTGGAGCTAAGAGCGGTGGATGAGGTCCAAAATCTACAGAATACTTTTTGGTCTTGGCCTTCAAAGCTTAGTAAGACTTTCTCAAACTGTGTTTTATAAGCCTGCTATATATTTTTCTTTGTAAAGCCCACGTATACTCTTGCATTTTATTTCCCTCACTATCCAGTTGAAACTGGTATATTCATACAACAATCAAAGTACAAATGTTGACATTTACACTGCTGGACATTTAAATAAAAATCTTATATAAGTATCTATTAGGCAAGATTTACTTCATGCCATTTTCAATCAACTACACAGGCAAGCAGTATATATAGAAAAATAAACCCCCTATTCATAGTTATACAAATATTTCATGTACACTTTGTTTATTCATTGGAAGAAACTGAGCATATCTTCCGCAGTTTTACCACAGGTCATCTGAAGGGCAGTATCAGGATTCCTGTGATCCATGCAGGCCTCCCAAGGGGGCACAGAACAAGACCTGTTTGATCCAGCACCTGCTGTGAAACTATCACTCGGATACTTTTTTGTAAATTTTTGCCAGACTGTGAATAGTATAAATATGTAAGAAAGAGCAACAGGAAAATCAGCTGGGTATTGATGAAAATGCCATTAGTAGCCACTGATCAATCATTTCAGACTACCTTTTCTTGCTTTTTTTTTTCCTTTCTGCTTTTTTTCCTCTTCTTTTTTTTTTCTTATTTTGTTCTGCTGGCACTGCAGCTTCAGCATTAGCCAGTCTCAGGCCACCACCTAGTTTTTAACTGCATGTTACCATGTTGTACTTTTGCTATAGTCCAGAGGGAATGCCCACAAAATGCAAAACACGGCAAGCGGCATTTTTATGCAGGATGTGTGACCAGGAGGCAACCTGGAGACCATTCCATGAGTGTTCAGAATACCCAAATAGGATTTAGCAATTCAGTTTCTAGGAATCATCAGATTCTAATTCCATAGAAAAACTTCAGCAAAAAATCTGCTTAATTGCCAGATAAATTCTTGGAGGGCTCTTTAGTTTTGTTTTAAGTTTAGGTCCTCTGGAACTTGACAAAAAGACCTTAGGGAATGGATTTGAGTAATGATTTTCTGAAGCCATTAAACTTAACAATGACTTCAAAGATTTAGCATCTGTTTTTTAAATGTTCACATGAGGCTGACAGTTGGTATACAATGTTTCACCCCATTGCAGTTGGCAACAACCAAGATATTAAATGTTATATAAAATAGAAACTTTGCCTGAAACCGTGGTTCTGATCAGGAAGAAGACTGTGAAATAAGGCATCTTTTTGTTCCTTAGCCCCAGGTGAGGGTTTAATGTCACTTGACTTGCTGGCACACATACCTTTATAATTTGCTAGCACTAGAAAAAGGCAAAGCTGTGAAGGCAGAGTGAGTTCCACTCCCTTCTGGCTCATGTATCAGGAGCTGTTAGCAAAATTCCAGCTCTGTGGTGGGGATGTGCGAGTCCAAAACAAACAAGATGTTTTTCAGACGCTAGACTGTGTTTAAAACTGTGGCACTTGGAAAAATTTATTTTATTTTATTACTGTAAATTGAACAAGTTTAATTAATATCAGCTCACTGACAAACAAGTATGCCGGGTTGATGTCTGGTTGTCACACTGTGCAACAAATCCTGACACACAAGTCTTTAGAGGAGTCCAAGGCCCAGACAGCAGAGCTAATGTGGTTCCACTTTGCAGCTATAAGAGTGAGAGAATCAGAACTGTGCAGCCCCCTCCCCTTTATGGATGAGCTCTTCCATTTCATTTTACAGGCTTAAATCATGGCCAGAGGCTTTCAACTTCAACAGTGCATGGAAAAATTTCCTTCTGAGAGAAACTTACATCATCAGCTGCTAGACCTGTCCTGGGTCGCCATAGGTAGTGTGGAAAGGGAATAATTTACTGTTCCTGAAGCTCAGATTATCTCCTATTTGTCCATTCACCCTCAGCATGACCTACGCCTCCTGTGAGTTAGCTCCACTATTTGGCTCTTAACTACACAGGCTCTGGTTGAATCAGTAATTTTATCTAACAAAAGACACATAGGAAGAAAATAAATGAAGTGCTGGATTTTAATGCGCCCTGACCACAAAATGTGATGGCACTGCTTTGTCACTGGGTTCCTAACTGATTGCTACCTTGTGCACAGGTAGCCTCTGTTTGTGATTAAGACGCCAAACAAACAGTTTTATGTGTTATTGCAAACTGTAAAGGAGGCATAGTCTGGACACTGTATCTGAACAGAAGTGTATAAGTTCCTGGGAAAGGAAACAAATGGAATTTCAGATCTTTAAGACAATTATTTAAATTTCTCACCATTCCTCTCCTAATTTACTTAGTTCAGAGAAAAACTAAGGAAAATATTTTAATGGCTTGCCTTTCATACCTCTTTACTCGAAAGAAGATGATAAAGAAGAGGATATTTATTTTCTTGGAGAGGCCATGGCAAAGTTAAGATTGGGCTTCTCCTCCTCTCCCCTCTTTAAAATACTTAAATGGAACTAAAGAGTGGAAAGAGGAATCCTACTGAAAGAAAGTATGTTTATGTAAAACTTGTGGAAGAAAGTGTTCCAGAACATTAATTTGCTTTAAAATATTGGCCCTTAATATTGCCAAGATTAATGAAACTAACTGTCATCTGCAGAGGAAGTGCCAGTTTACAAGACAAAGCTGTTATGAATTATGTACAGTATTTTTTCAAAATTTCAGAAAATTTTAGTAGAAATTGTGTGTGTAATACACTTATTTGATACAATTCTCTATTATCTAGCTCCATTTTTTTCTCCAGCACTCTATTTGGCTACTGATAAACAATTATCTTCACAGAATAGAAGGTTTTCAAGAAATATTGAGGTAAATAAGACACATTTTCCCTCAGGATTTAGGGTGATATGATAAATTGAGATGTGATTCAAAGGCAGATCTGGACATAAATAGAGCTGTGTGGAATCATCAACTCTGCCTGCTAAAATCGGTTTTCAGCTTCTTCTGTGGCATAAAATATTCACTGTATCTTTCTATAGCATCAAAACTTTCATCTGTTTTGATATCAGGTTTCTCAAACTCCCTGAGTATTAGTGAGCTTTAGAGAAAGCTTCCACCAGGGCTCATTTCCTTTGCTGAGGTCATAACCCATTTCTTCTTATTCTCTCATTGATCGAGTTACCCAACATCCTCTGGAAGGTCACAGATAATTTTTTCTTTGTAGTTTCTTTGAGGGAAATTCTAGTCTTTTATTCTTTTTTTTTGAGTCAGTTAAAAAAATGCAGATCCTTCACCCATGCTTGTTATACAGAGCTGGTATATTTAGCTGTTATAAAGCAATATAAATTAACTATTAATTTACACTTTCCAAGAGTTTGGAGCTGGTATTCCCTTGCATTATTATTAATAACTGCCATTCCCTCTCTAATGGCAACCTATGTTCCACAAGGAGTTTAAGACTGCAGTAAATAATTTGCCATAGCTACTCCCATTGGTTTCCACATCATTCTGTCATCCATAACCTAGATGCTCCTTTTCTGTCTATACTGGACCAGAGAAGGCAATGAAAGTCTTTTGTGCAGAGCTACTGCCACTGTAGGTCTTATCCTTACAGATGAGAAATGGGCGGCTCATTGTTGGTCTTTCTAGACCCCGAGAGCACCCAATGACCACTGGAATACCCATGCAAGAGGGAGTTAATAATTTCTGGAACTGGCACTCATTTCTCTTTTGGCTACTAGCAAAAGGCTGTAACAGCATTAGCCCCTTTGAAATAACTTTTTTTTCTCGGATGTTCTACACAGGTTCTGACCCTCACTGCTGCCAGTAAGAAATATCTGAGATGACAGTCTGGCCTCAAAAATCTGTTCAGTACCCAGTTTGGATGCTACAGAGGGGAAGATTAAAGCCTGTCATTCAGATGGATAAAGCAAATTTTATGTTAGACCTACATAAGCTCAGCGGCTCTCTGACCATCCTTTGAGTTGGGTTTTCTCATGGTTGCACTTATACTAAAATCTCTCTTGAACGTATTTCAGCCTCCTCTTGTGTCTCTGCTCCCTTAATTGCTTTTTCACCCTCTAACCCCTTTCTCCATATTCTTGTGAGATATCAGCCAGGCCAACCTAAGGCACCACTTTGGATCTTACACTGCAACTTCCATTTATTCGCTTTAAATTTATATTTCACTGTTACTTAGTTTTGCGCACTTTTGCCAAAGAATTTTTAGTCTGGACAATATCTAGATACCATGAATTCTCGCTTTCAACCTACAGAGACAAATCATAAGCATTAGCTGCATAATTCCCATCCTGGGGTAGATCTATGTTTCACCAGGCCATGTTAATAAACATTTATTTAATGTAAGGTTTTCTCTTTTTTGTGATCACTTGTTTCAAACTATTGAACCAGGGAGCAGAACATATGATTCATCAAGAAATCATAAGAGTTATGCAAAGATTGATCCCTGCTTTGAAATTTCACCCAAAAGCCTCTGGAAAGGAAAAATTAGATGTGTGAAACCCAACTGTTGCTTCAGGTAGAATATGGGTGGACTTCAACCCCTAAGGAAGCTGCATCCAAGAATGAGATAAAGGTGTTACTCTCTCAACACTAAACAAAGTTCAAGGACAATTCACAGGGAACAGCAGCAGGTAGAAAAGTTAAAATTCTTGACAATGAATGTTCCCAAATGAATTTCCCAAAAGAGGGGGGAAGACAGACATCATTTGTAAATATGGACTGAATGTATCACTTGGGTGATCAGTTTTTATCAGGGACCCCAGGAAGACTGGAGTCTTTACTCAGGTGAATTCCTGCTCATTGCAATGGGATTTTGCCTGGTCAGGCAGAGGAGCACATGAGTATAAAATGAAGCAATAGGATGTCCTGGCAGAACCTGTCCTGTTCATGGAAATAGCCTCATATCAAAGCATGTTGGGTGTTACACCTGAGTCAGTAGGTGTACAATTACACAAGCAGACAGTAGATTTGGATGAACTTTTAGACAGTGGGTTTGAATTAATTTTATCTTAGGGCAACATTCCCTGAAATTGCTGGTGAGGTTAAGAAAAAGAAATTGGTTTTAATTAGAGCCCTGTAAGCTGTGTGGTTTCACTACCTTCCAAATTTGGCTTTAAAAAATTAATTAAAACCCAAGAGTTCTTAGAGGTTTATACTGATTATACATCCCACATCCCTTTTTTTCAGGTGATAAGGTACAGACTACTGCATCCTGGCAAAACTCCAGAGTGGATAATTGCATTGCCTTGCCAAGTTTTAATTGAATGAGGTGCTCATCTTAACTTTGTCTCACAGTAAATTACTGTGCTTTGTTATGCATTGTTAATTACTGACCACACATCTCCAGAGGAGCCTGACTTGCAGAGGTATCATATTGCCATAATGTAATCCAGAAAAGAAATAAAGCTAAAGCCCTCAGAGATGTCTAGAAGAAAGATGAAGGGTCAGGACTGATGTAGAAACCTGTCATCCAAACTTCACTTCTCCTCTCTCTTCATGCATTTAAAATAATTATCAGTGCAGACTGACAACAGAGCCCTGCCATTTGTTTGAGAATGTTCTAGGTGAAGGACAGAGTCAGGAACAATTCCACAGCTTCTCAGTGATCTGCTGTTGTGGTGATTTGGAGGCAATTCTGTGAAAGTCTCCAATGCTGCTTGGGTTTGTCTCCAAAGAACTGTTATTTCTAATAGCCAAAACTGCTTGTGAAACAGGAGCATAAATCTTTTATCCCAAACCATTTATCATAGATGCCAAAAAGTTCTTTTTCGATATTTCAAATTAAGAAATTAGGCAAAAAAAGGAGGAGAAAAGAAACAAAGTCCAAGCAATTTTGCATTTTAAAAATTTAGAAAGAAATAGACTGAAGGAAGCTGAAACCAAAATAAAATATTTCCAAAATTCTACAGAAACTTTTGTACTCTACTTTTTGGTTTGATTGTTCAATAATGATTGTAATTTCAGCTTTTTCACCAGCCCGGTGTAAGAAAAATTCTGAGAATTCAAGAAAGCTATGTCTTTCCTACATACCAAAATTATTTCATTTTTATATGACAATATTTATTCCCAAATAATATCCATAATTTAAATTTATATCACTTAATTTATACATAGAGGCATATTTAATTTGTATATAGAAAACATGTGTAGAAATTGAAATATTTTACATGTATATTTGTACAAATGATGAGGCAATTTTTCTGTGCACTAAGTATTGCCATTAATTGGTGTGACAGTTTAGTCTGAGTACTCAACCCAGGTATGATGTGCAGGAGTTCAACTCCCTCTCTTAAAATACAGAGAAAAAAGGAAAAATAAGAAGCAAGCAGAACCCACATGAGGGAACAGGAGGTGCCTCTAGGTGCTGAGATCCTCATCTTAAAACTACACAGCATTTGAGGAGAAAAGCTGTATTCCCACTAGTTTTAATACCTTACAGGGCCTTTCTCCTGCTCTAGAGTTAAGAGGGGCAAGGGTTATCTTTTCTAATTTGTGTAGTTTAAGGCATATTTTTAAGCAACATTCATTACTTCAGGCATTGTGCCATGACATTCGTATCCCTCCTCTGGAAACCAGAGAAGACAGCAAAGGCCTGCAGCAGATTTGAAACCAAGACTGCTAAAGTATAAATAGGCAAAGAAGAAAGAAATTGCTCCTGAAGACAGTTGCTGTGAGAAAATCATGACCACATACAAATTCTCCTGGAAGTTGTGAAATTTGCTTTAGGTTGTTGAAGAGTTCATCTACCTTTTATTCCCCTCGTTCCCTAAGAAAAAAATACAATCAATTTCTTGAGCAGGATGATTTTAAATGATTGAGGAATCTCCCTTCAGTATCCCAAACAGTTGTTTTATTGGCAACTGAATCCCCTTTTTCATTACTCTTCAAAGATCCCTCCATTTCAATTCTACTTGTTCACATTCTGCTTCAAATAATACCCCACTGAGCTGACCACATGCAGGACTGTGTTCCAAGACCTCTTTTTTTAATAAAAATTCTCTTTCAGTGTCTCCACACCATGAAACAAATCACATAGCTTCATAAGCCATCAGACAATCCTTTCAGTTTCTCGTGCAGGCGAACTGAGCCTTTTTCATCTGATTAATTCACCAAGCAAGCTGATCTGGGAAGCATAAAAAGCTTCTGAGGCAGGGTGAGAATCAGCAGCTCATATTTTATAATGGCATCACTAATGCCCCAAATTAAGTGCTGAGGCTGTTTTGCTTGGCAATATCATTTCATGTTAATTTTGGATGAGACCGAAAATGAAGATGTAATCTCTCTCTGTCATGCTGCGACTATTTCCTTGACCATCTCCAGCGCTGCATTTTATGAGGGTATGGCTGTTACTGCTGCCTATGGAAACCACTGCACAAGGAAAAGCTCCTTGGGCTCCTGCCCCAAAGAGTCACAGACCTGTGTGTTCATCCACAGAGAGGGCACCCCTGGGGAGACGTCTGGCTCCACACAGGGGTGGCCAAGAGGATCCAGAACAGAGGAAGGGCCTGGAGCAAGGCAACCCCCAGGTTAAATGAATTTGAACTCGAGCTCTGAGAGAAACTGAACCCTCAGAATGAGTTGCAAGCACAGGTCTCATATGCTGCTCTGGAAAGGCACCACATCACCCCTTCTGACCAATGCATTTTGCAGCAGGAAGGAATTTAAGAGAAGGAAGTTTGATTCTCTGAAAAGCAGAAGAGACTATTTTTTTCCTCACCTTGTATATTGCTTTCGTGATTTCTGTTGCCTCTGAGTGATTTTAATTTTTTTTTCTTTTCTGAAGATTCAGGCTGTGGTTTTTAATGACCATGTACTATTCCATGTGAACAACCAGTGCTACTGGTCAGCACCCGCTCTAGGTTCTAAAATGAGGTGCTCCACTTTATGCATAAGAATTCTTATATTTTTGATAATTTGCAAATGTAGTAAACTAATTATTCTTACCATTTTTAGACCATTTACCCAGGGTTGGTTTGCACAGTTTGAGGCCATGGTCAATCGATATTGATATTTATAAAAATATGTCATTTTTAATACAGAAATATACTTATTGGTCTTGGCTTTCACAGAAGAGTGGGTTTTGCTCCCTCAGAGCCTGTCCCCTTGTCAGCTTCAATTTATATCAACCAAAATGATCATGTTCCCAGCTATGAACTCTACATTTATTTCATAGATGCATAAAAGGTCACAACCTTAGATTTTTTTTTAATCTATGTCATTGTGATTTTAAAAGAGCCTAGAGGATCAACAAGACCAAATTAAAATAAAAGAAGATAATTGTGTGTTCATTCACTTCAGATCTTTGGATACTCAACTCCATTTTAAAATAAGCATGTATTGGTAAGCAAATCAGGCACAGAAATGTACACTGAACTATTTTTATTAAGGTTGGCCACTCCATAGTTAATTTTTACCTTCATTAAAATATTTTAATCTATGTCTTTAAGTATATAAAACATCAAAGTTTCATTCCACCACGACCATCTCAGAAAGAGATCAACTCTCAGTAAGACCCTTGCCATTTTCTTTGATCTTGTAGAGACCTGGGGATTTTAAGCCTGGTATTGACTCTTTCAAGAATTTTAGAACTAATTGCTTAATGTTTTTATTGTGTTCTGTTCTCTGATTTAATACAATGTTGATTAAGTTGTTAGAGACTGCAATCTCTGTGTTACATTTTTGCTGTTACTGGTCATGTACTTCTAGCGAAATTTCAAGCTAAAGAGAATAATTTATAATCTTCTTTATTTTGTTGATTAGAACTTATTTCTGGTGATCCTTTTAGTCTGGCATATAATTTTCCTTCTGTACACATATAATATTGCAACAAAATATGTAGGCTTCTTTTGTCTGCTTATATTCAGTGAATATACACAATTCAGTGTAAATTACTTCATGTCTGAACCAGAGGCATGTATGTATTGCTTTTAAATTGAGTAAAATGCTGTGGAGTATTTTATGCCTAGGGATAACTCTGGATTCTGCTGAAGGCAATAGCAAGCTTCCATGAACCTAAAGAGAATCAAAGTTTCCCTGAAATGCTCAAGTACCAGAAGGACTGCCCTGAGCAGCCTTCAGTGTAGGATATTTAGACACATCACTTTTCCTGTCCAAGCAGAAATCTCCCCTCTCACTGACAGTTATGACTGAACCCACTTCATCTCCTTCACAGTGTACAAGAAATTCAGGCAGCTCAACTGTGTGCTAAAGACTCCAATGGATATTTTGTGCCAGTACTGGTTTTCACCAGATCCTCAGCACAGTGTACAGTGGGATTATCACACTGATTTACACTTCCTCAGAAAGTGCTGCTCCTTGGAAAGAGACTCCCCTGAAAACTGCTAGTCTAGTTCCACTGAAGAACTTGTTTACACATGATGGCTAATTGCAATTGATTAATATGTGAAGAGGACCTGATCTATGTGAGTGGCTAATTCCAAATCAGTTTAATCTAGAGAGAATGGAGCAGAGGGAAAGCTTCCTTCAAGCTGAGTTGGATGAGGGGCACAAAAAGTATATATGAAATTTGTGCTCTGCAGGACAGACTGATCTCTGTAGGTGAGTGCATCCTGCACTTTCCTCTGAAGTGTTCAAAATAAAGCCTTCAAAGACACAGCCCAAAATAACCTTCAGTCTTGGCGAGAAAAATCACAAATACACATGGCAAAAGTGGAAGTTGGGAGAAACTTTTTGCCAGGAGCAGATTAATATCATGTTCTTGGGGTTTGCTGTTATCAGAGTAAATAGAAGCAGATGAGGATTCAAGACCAGGCTGCAGCTCTAACACACTCAGAAGGACATACTCCAGGACTCTGAGGAGTGTCATACAATTTCTTCTCTTTCAACTCAGTGCTTCCTTTGCTTTTCAGTCACCTCATCTATGTCTCTAATCTTAGCCAACTAACATTAGTGATCTGGTGTTTCAGCTTGGGTTTCTGCATCATTCAATGTACTCTGACAATTTTTGGAGACCGTTAACCTATAAAATTCTGATAGCTCAAAGCATACATTGAATTAAAATAACAGAATCTTTGAGCTTTAGTTGATGCTGTCACAGTATGTTTTCTGCTGAGATCTGGATTTTCTTTGATAGAATAAAAGAAATGAAAACAGATTGCATGCTAATCCAGTCTTATTTTCAGTTTATGATGGGCATGTAGGAAGCTGCTGCTGATGAATAAATAAAAGTATCATGCCAAGTAAATATTATTCATTTGTAGTCACATATGTACTGGTGGGCACATATTTGGGTTTCAAATATCATCCAGATGGAAAAACATCTGGAATTTTAAAAAATGTTAGTCGAAGAGTGCAATATCTGAAGCTCTAATTATGGAACTTTTTTCTGTGTCTAGTAGTTCTGTAAAAAATCTGGAAAAAAGAAAAGGACAGGAGTGCACACCACTGTATATCCATTGAGTTGTGTATGTGTTATATCAGGTTGCATGCATAGCTTGTAACATATAACTTCAAGTTTTAAGATGCTGATATTTCCTGCCTGGACTCTGAATTGTATGATTAATAATGTAATATTTTAATTCCATTTAATTTCCACTTCTGTTTTGGCCTGGTTGTCTTGTCCCTACACAGGAAGAATTTCTGAAATATTGAATTCTGAGTATAAATGGCTATTCATGATTTTCAAGCTTTTTAGTGAGCAAAATAAACATGTTTTGCATTGTCTTTTTTTCTTCTATATGTGACAGATCATGCACTAATCCAAATGCTCTCACATGGGGTCCACAAGTCATTCACTTAATATTAAGGCCTAGTTAATAACATGTCTGACAATTATGACCTTTGACAAATACTATAAATATTAACTTACATTGCTAATACATCACTGTTTATCATCTGGTGTTGAAAAAAATGGTTATTTAAAAAATCAACATTTGCAATAGAAACTTGAGATGTAAATGCCATCTCAGTGCAATTTTTAGGGCTGTACTCACAGTTCTGTATAAACACTTCATCACAACAAATTAAACATTGGACAATTTCCTTTGATTTTGTATCACCAAAATGGGGGGCTGTACATACAGTTCCTTCAGACTTATATCTCCCACTGGTTTTCTTTCCGTGAAGTTAAACCAAAATTATATGAGAAATGAGGTCCCCAGCATGAAAAACCTTTCTATTCCTTACTGAAATGTTAATTCTTAATTTTTTTCCTCTTTAGAAGTGTGTATTTTTCAATGATTTTTGACAAAAATTACGTGTTTGTTGGATCTTTTCGTAATACTGAGCTGAACTGGCTATTACTATGGACAAGCTATAAACCATCTCCAATAAAAGTAGACATTTTTAACCTAGGATTTTTTGTATTTCACACTATTTCATAGCTTTGATGTCACCAAAAGATTGTGTTTCATTGCTGTTACTTAGCTACCATGAATTACTGCTTTATAAAAAAGGAAAACATTAAAAGATTTTTAATTAAGAAAATTCATGACAGCATTGAGCTCCTCCAGCATTTAGCGCAATATCCTTTGCTTTTTATTTTAAAAGCTTAATTGAGAGCTATAAAAAATTCCCAGTTAAGAATTTAGAACTCCTCAGTTGTTACATGAGAGCCTTAAAATACATTCCTATCAAAAGATTTCCCACCATAAAATAGCACGCTATGAGACAAAAAGAGATATTCCACACAAGAACTCACAGTAACAGAGCCTCATGGCTGGAAAAAAATTGATTTGCCTGTTGGTCAGCTGTTGACAATACCTGCAAAGTAAACATTGTCATAAATCCCAAATTCTGAGTGAAGGGGTAGTGAGGCAGGATACATTTCTAGGAATAGGAATGGAGAACCACAATTTTCATACTCAAACAGGAATGGTGGAATCAGCATTTATTATTATTATGAAAATTTCAACAGGCTAAAAAATGCCTAACAGAAAAAGCAAGCTTGATGAGAAAAAAAAAAAAATAAAAAACCCTGTAGAGCCTCACTATCAACAGGAGTTTTTTTTCTGTCAGTCTGTTCTTCAGCTTGGAAATGCTTGGGTATGTGCTCGTTTCAAGGATTTATACACCTGCACTTAATGTTTATACAGTCTAGAGACAGGGACATTTCTGAAGACACAAAATGCACTTACACATTCTTTTAAAGTGGAATTAAGCTTCCCAACTCATGTTTGGCCCTGGAGATAATTTTTCTTTTAAGAGTCTTGACAGAGATTTGGCTTTGGTTTGTCGCCAGATGTTGAATTCTGCATTATTTCAGCATTCCAGGGGGAAATGACAATGGACATATTCATATCTTCAAATGGTGCCTAATTTTGGGTATCCCAGCAAACTACCTGTCTTCTGAGATCAAATGGTATTAGTCCTGATTTTCAGAATGCTCCAGTCCTAATGACAGTAAGAGTAATATTGCTGATAATTTTTAAAACTACCTTATGGATAAAGTGCAAATATGAATATCCCAGAGAACTTAGGTCATATTTTAGTATCCAAATATCAGATCTAAATATCACTCCTAGTGCATGGGATCAAGTAGCTTAACTACTTACACGATACAGTTTCTTCTGCTGTAAAACCAGCAGAAAATGAACTCCACCTCAGAGAAATTTAAAACATTTATTTTTATGAAAAAAAACTTAAGTGTATTAAGTTAATTTAAAGAAAATAATATTTCTCTAATGCTACTGATTTCAGAAGAGCTTTACAATGATATCTCTCAGGTTAGCTATATTTCCTAATTTCTAAATAAGATATAAGATTAAGTGATTCAGTAGAAATATAACCGATTTTCTACCCAAAGCCACATAAACAGTATTTGGTTATAAAACTTTAACAGATCCATTTATGTACTAAATTATTTAAGCAAATGTAATGCTTCCAAATTGTATTGTTTTGCAAGGTTTCTCTTGGAACCTTTGCCATTTATCATACATGTACTTCTGTCTTTTTTCTACTCAGAAGCACAGCATGAAAAAACTTCATTTCGCATTGAAACATCGCTACATGGAGCAGTGTGATGAAATGAGACACAGGAGGAGAGTTTGTGTTATACTCTGGTAAACAGTTGGTCTACAGGAAGGATTGCATTTTATGCTGTGACCGATATATCAATTGTGAGACCTGAAATATGACTGATCTGCAAAGGGGAGCTCTGTCTATGACAGCCTGTGTGCCTGTGAGAGATTACAGGTGACACGCCTGGGCCTGCTGGGAGGGCACAACCTAAATCTCACCCAGGAGTTAATGTAACTATGCAAAACATTCTGGTAAAATTATGTCTCAAGTATACTTAATGTCACTCCTCTAAATAGAGAAATACAAACAACTAAGGCCCCAAGCTTGTAGGTAAGACCCTGTTGTTATTTATATGCTTTATGTGGGTGAGCACTTCCAATAAGGATCTACAAGAAAAGCAGGTGTCTGAATGTTTGCAGGTTCAGTGCTGGCAGCTTTGTAGAGCAGGAAAATACTGTCCATCTCTCCCATGGGATTCCAAGAGCTCTGTGGTGTTAATGCATTAACACTGATCTGAAGCATTTCAGATTTTTAAAAAGCTATGGACAAAATCGTAAAATATAATTTTAATAACCTTCTAGATTAAATGAAGTGTGTTCAGGTTTATTTGAAAATGTGAATCTAGCCATTTGATGCAGTTAAGTACATTAATATTTTCCCTGGGTGTTGTTCACATCACGTAATGCCTGGCCTTCCACATGGTCCCATGGAAAACACTGGCACTACTTCAAAAGCCAAGCCTCAGAGTGGACCTGATCCAATTATGTACATAAGTATGTGCTTAGGCAGCAATTTATTGCTGTGACATTAATCATATAACAGTGAAGATGACGAAAGTCAAATATTTAGACACCAATATATTGCACTGAAGCATTTAGCAGTAAGGATGAAGAAAGAAAAGTGTTTAGACACCTATCATGTGGTGAACTTTATATAAAAATATTTCTGCATCTCTTAGGATCATTCTATGTGCGACAAACTGAAGATGAGTGAGGAGATAAATCTAGCATCATAACCTACATTAAAATGTAGAAACAACACACCAGTGTTTCAAGTCTAAAATAGTTCATGCTGTAAAATGAGGTTGTTTTTAATATGTGAGCCTTGAAACCACTCAAAGCTGCTCTGTTTTCTAATCTCATTTACAGAAGTGTTTCTCCTCATGCATAAGCTGTGAAGAGATGGCTGGGGAAAAAAAAGTTACATTGATTAAAGGGAAATTTCTGACACAGAAATTTTCAGTTGAAACTTCCCTCTCTGAAATTCAACGCTTCTCCCATAATAAGCCATATTTGTCCACTGTAGCACTATTATAATCAGTGGAAACATTCCTCTTGACTCCAGTGAGCAGAAGATCAAGACCTACAAATGACAAGAGAAGCTCTTTGTCTCCTCAACAATGGTTTTAAAAACTTTCAAAGTGTAACACTGCTGCTTTAATCCTTTTCACAGATGCAGTCCTTTATTTTCTCAAAATTAGAACTTCTAATCAACTTTTACAATGGAAATTGAAACTGCTTTACTTCCTAGTGCCTAAAGAAAATGGTGAAAATGGATTTGGATAATTACTAGATATTTTTTTAGAAACCAATAATATTTACTGTTCTCTGTTTAATTCCAATGTTCTTTGATTGTTAAAACAGTATTGGAGCAACATGTATTTTATGTATGTAAGCCTTAACATGGTTTCAGGTCACAGAAGATATTACTATGAGACTGGCCACAATGACAGCAAGAGACTCAAAAATAAGAGTTTAATTAAGTAATTACTAATAAAAGTGAAAGGCAACACATGAGGAAGACTGCTAGTTAATGCTGGGCCACAGTAAGGAGGGAAATGCTTTCCAGCTCTGAGCATCTGGGGATTTATGGACATGGATTTACCTGCTTCAGGATGGCACTGCTGACAGAAGCTCTCTGGAATGGACAGGGAACTGTCCTGGACCCTGGGGACACTGCCACCTCTAACCAGCACGACAGCTCAATCCACAGCATAAGCAAAGCCACCTCCTTGCCCATAAATCCTCTGGGCTGTTTGTTCCTTCACTCTGAGTTTGTCCCCAGCTTACCCAGGCAGCAGAAACTGCCTGAGTTCCCTGCTGTTTGTTTTGTATGCCCAGACAAGGGCACACAGGAGAAGGGATCACTATGGACTCTGTTAACCGAGTGATGCTTCTGCAAACCAGGCAGAGGCACTGATGGAATGAAACACTCAGAACCACAGGTGAGTGACCAACATTCCTCAAAGCAAAATATGCAGTATATACATAATAAACCTCCAGAAAGTTATTTTTCTGTCTTTGAGTAATCCACAAGGTTTTTCAGATGACAGGAGTAGCATAAGCCATGATTTAGATGCCCCTGTAGTAGCAGAAAGGGGAAAGCAACAGACCCTGAGTGAGGCAGCACCAGAGGCTGTAACCTGATCCTCCACCAGCAAAGAAAAGCTGAAACTTCTCTGCCCAGTGTGGAGGAGAACGAGCTTTCCAAAAGACCTGAGTGGGGAAGGGCTGCCCACCGTGCTCCTGCTCTGGGGCAGGAGGAGCCCAAGTACCAGGGCTGTACTCCACAAAAATCACCACAGTGAGACAAATCTCTGCCCAAGTGAGTCCTTCTCCTGTCTAAAGGGCAAGAAGGCTCAACACTTTCTGCATTTGTAATTGCTGTTTATACAGCTGAATACAACAGAGGACAAAAAGCCAAATAAATGTAGCAATAAGAATTTGCTTCTCATCTTGCAGGCAAAGGCAGGAACCATATTAAATTTGCTTGCATGCTCTCAGTGCACCACAATGGGCAGTCTGTATTTTAGAAAATGTTTTGCTTGTTTTCGCAGTAGAAACTAGAAATGCTTTTCTTCAGCTCTTCAGTGTTAATATCCAACAGTTAATTCTTTGCTTAAATGTGCAGATATCGTTTATTGTACAGAGAGAATTCAGATACATGGAACTCAGTGGAGTGGTACAGAATGTTTATTACCCATCTCTTGCAAGATGACCTCTTCTTTCACTGGTATAAAAGTAATCAACCTGTAGACTTAAAAGTACTATCTCTGACTGTCAGAGTACAATTCTCATTTATTAGCATCTCAATAATCAAATCTTCAGAACAGCAAATCATAGTGATACAGGCCAAGTTTTCCTTCTTCATGCAGAGTATGAAGCATTCTCACAGTACAACCTTCCTGTAAATGTTTGTTCCTTGCCAAGTCTTACACCACAGTACACTTAATTAGGCCACAGAAAACTGACATCCTGCATGCTTCCCAGGTGTACACAGACCCTGGTTCAAATACAGATTACAGACCAAATCCTGTCTCCAGTCTATGCAGAGCAGTTGAGGCTAATTAAAAAAAACTAGAAACATAGAATTTCCTTTCAGCAAACATTAAGATATTGTTCATGTAAGAAAAAAATCTCATAAAAATAAAATACTTTTAGTCAGTCAGCAAGATACCAATGGTTTAATACTAATATAGCTCAAAATAGAAGTATCCCCATTACTGCTTGAAAGCAAACAGAAAGCCTTGTAACTCTAGCAATGTATAGAAAGGAATAGATGTACACACAT
>NW_005054465.1:469205-476394 GCF_000277835.1 Geospiza fortis
TTTTAGCTACGAGATATTTGAGGGGGAGGAAAAGCACTCTGCTCAGACCTTAAGCAGATGTTCAGATTCAGGGGTACGAGCTTGTACCCAGGAACTCCACTGGACGTTTGCCACTGCCACAAGCAAAAACTGCTCTTGGAAAACATGAAGTCATTAAAAAATATAGCTAATAATCCCAAAATAAACAGCACAGGAAGGGATGAATGGAAGTGTTCTTGCTGTTCTGGTTCATTTTGCTGATGATGGGCGCACCTAGGTCAGAGTGGGGGAAGGTGGAGAGTTTACTAGTAGGAAAAAAAAATGCAACTATTGAAGCACTACTGCTGCATTTAGATGCTTCTAAACAGTCACGTTTTAGGCTTCAAAACTGATTGTTTCTTTTGCAGAGTAGTGAGTCATTTTCCAGAGCATTTTATAGTAGTTTAGTGATCACAGCCACTTTATATATATTTATTTATATATATAATTCTGCATGTTGATGATTCATTGCTCATTTTTCTCCACCAGGTTTTATTTTGTATCCAGCACTTAAGCTGCAGTTGCCCTCTTTTCTTATTTTTAGAAAGGTCGAACATGTTTTGTATCCAAAAAGTACCTTAGCAGAAACAAATGTTTTGTTCTAACATTAGGAACTTCATCGTACAAGAAAATTAATCTGGCTGTCTACTTTTGCCAGTAAAAGCACAAATATGAGTCCCCTACACAGCCAGGATTACCTGCTTTGATATTTGCATGGCTCATCCACCAAACTGGGAAACAGACCAAATATCTAACTGCTGATGTCAGTAGAATCCCCGGGTTAAATATTGTAAATTTATTTCTATTATGTATTACAAAAGACACCCTTCCTCATTAATTTTACTGAAGTCTCCAGATGGGAAACAAAATATTAATTTTGTTCAGCCTTAGGCATTGTTGACTGTTAAGGTACTCACTAAATCACTGATCTTATACACATTAATATTAGATTTCTGCTATAAAAATTTAAGACCCATGGGTATAAGGTTCAGTTTGTCATAAGTATAATTAATTGTTTTCAGAAATGATTAATTTGTCAAAATAGCAAACATATATATTGGGTAGGCAAGACTCCTGAGCAAGCTAACCTACCTTAAAGTCATGGTAATACTCATGGAATTATGCAAATTAATTGAGTCTTTCAATGTTGCATAAAATGCTACTACTAGTACAATGCATGGAACATTAGGCTGTTCATCCAACAAAAAAGTTGCATTTTAAAGGCAGGCATCTTTACAAGAGAGTCCTTATGGCAGAAGGCCCTTAGAAGTACAATTTTTTCCCTGCAAAGCGATTGACTTTCAACCGTTACACAGAAGTTGTATTTTTTATTACAATTTTTAAAGCAACCCTCGAGAGAAAAAAAAACCAGTAAAATTCTGGTGACCTGAGACAAAGGAACCTATGAGATCTGCACTCTGTGCTGATGCTAGGGGGAAATGGTATATGTCCTAGTAATAAGAGTTTCACTAGTAAAACCTCATTTACAAGCCTGGGAACTCGTGATACACTACATTAAAATCTAAAAAGATTAACTTAATTATGCAAATTAAATTTACTGTTTATCTTCTAGATAGTAAAAGTCCTTGTCAACATTGGAATAGCCATATTAGTCTAAATGCATTTCTTTCCTTCCAAAGTGAACCACATGTATATTTGAAACTCCAATGTTGTTAATTATTATCTATAAAGTCCCTTCAAACATAGATTTATGCTCCACACTGGGCAAAACATTTATTTTTATGCCCACTAGTAGTGTCTGGTTCTCAATGAACTCAATATGTTAGCACAGCAAATAAAAATATCCATGTTAAATACCCTTATTTTCAATATCCCTAGACATTAAAGACAAAGTATTCCTAATGAAATATTCCCTACCAAATCACTCGGAATTTCCTGGAGATTCACCCTGCTAACTCTTCTTCTTCACTCCCAAAATCAGTATTTCTGAAATAAGAGATATTAAAAATATTCTATGAGGTATTTCAGGGCTGAAGAAAAGCTTCTCTCATGGCTAAAAGTCTCTCCTCTAAATCCCATGGAGCCCCACAGAGCTGATTCTGATTTTCACCCATTTTATTCAAATGCCACCAAGTGACTTTGTGGTTGTTCCTATTCTACATTGCTGTAAATACAATCAAGATTACAATGTACACCCAAACACAGGTAGGCTGTGAGTGCTCCATCCATTCTGGCACACTACAGAATAATGCAGGGCCATTAGACAAATGCACTGCTGAATCAATTATTCTGGTTTGAGGCAACAACTTCTGGCCTTGGACTAATAGACAAATATTAATTTCAATCTCTCCAGTGTCAACAGTCCTGCTATTAACATATATATCAAAGACAATGTTATTATGACAAACCTAATAGCCTTCCTTTTCCACATCTAATCACATTTTAAAGAGTTTTCTTTTAACTTCAAACTGGACTTTGTATTTGACAATTTATTATATTAAATGCAGATATTCTTTTCTAGTTTTTTACTGTCTTTGGAACAATAATAAATACCTGACATTCAAAGGAGTTATGCAACCTTACCCTAATAGTTTTAATTTTTTACATATTCAGTTAAGAATTAATAGTCAGGAACGTTATGTCTTGTTCCATAAATTCAGATAAAGTATTTTTCTTTTTTTTTTTCTCAAAAAACCAAACAAACTAAAAAACTCAAACAAAAAAGCTCCAACTCTGTTCTATTCCCTTTATGAATAGTCTTAGAGCATGTAAAATTTAGAAATTTCAATCCAGAAAGAAATCTAGCTCTTAAACCCACCGCATACACAGCCATCATGCCAGGTTATAACAGTGGGATCCACTGTGCCTGGGTGCTCTCATGTCACAGCCAGCACCTCCAGCAGCACTTGCTGTACATGGGGAGAGCTCAGAATATTTCAACTCCCAGCCCAGGTTTGTGCATGGACTGTGTGGGAGTTCAGGGAACCATGATGCCAGAGCTGCTGTAGGTCATCACTGGAGGTGTCAAACTGGCACTCTAGGAGGGGGAAAATGGAGCAGAAGGGTTGGGGAGAACCTGCAGCAGAAATGCAGAGAGGAGTAACAGGTCCAGCCCTGGCACAAAGGCAGTGGTCAGTGTGGTACCCAAGGGAAGCCATTTGGAGACTTCTCCATTTGGACTACACTTCAATGCTAGAGCTCACCAGCACATGCCGACAAACAGGCAGCAGGAACATGTGGCAGCTGCCACCTACCCCTGCACCTTGATTTGAAAAATTAACTAGGGCAGAGCTAAGACAGTGTAGCCCAGAGCCAACATTTGCTCAGCTGGTAATGGTCACTGCCCAACCCTGAAAAAGTTAGGGCAACCTTGTAGCTGGGACATAGCCAAAGGAGCACATGAATCCCTCTATCCACTGAGCACTACTGACACCATGCTGAGCTGTGCATTAGAGGCACACGTGTACATTACACCCTTCAGCTGCACTCCCCACCATACCTGGTGCAGGAGACCAATAAGCCTCCACGACATTAAAATTTCTAAATTTTACTCTAAGACAGTGCCTCCCTATTTCCAAAAGCTGCCTACAAGCAATCCCAGGGTTCCACAAAAACTGTGATTTCCATGGGAATTAGCAGTGCTATGCCCTAACCATCTCCCTTGAGATGAGCTGCTCTTGGCCCTACTGAGGGGAGGATGGGGTCATTGGTTGTTTGAGGTGCCCATCCAGGAAGGAGTGACCTCACAGCTAAACTAATGTGGTACTTGCTGTACCCTCTGATGCCATGTTAATTGAATGGCTGACTTGGGAAATAGTTATTTACCAATGACCTTGGAGTCTCTCTGAGTAATTTTTCATGTTATTATTACAGTCAGTTTGCTGGGAATTTCCTTCAGCTGTGACCACAGAGCTACAGAACATCCAGAGATAGACAGCAATCCTGCCCTGTTTCCATGCAAGGTCCTGAAGGAACAGAAGTCATGTTCCACTGCACAATGGGATGTGAATGGGGTCACACATGCAGCGCAGGCCCAGCGTGATTTGAAACGTTTCTGTCTGTTTACATCCTGAACAGCAACAAATGAAAGACACTGGGAAAGGGCACGAGGCTGGACATTATATTCATGTCAGCTCATCTCATTGTAGGATAAGCCTACAGCTTCTTCCCACCTGAGAAGACAGGTATTGTCTCCCTTTAAGGTCTCTCTACTTTCCCTGTAATTGGACTGGGTTCTAGCCCAGCATCTTAAGGTCCAAGGCTTGCTCCCATTTACATGAAAGGAAGAAGGAACTGGTTTTCTAGGCAGCATGTGTTTTTAATAAAATGTATATTATTATTTCTTTAATTGACCACAGCGTCTTAGAAGAGGTCCCATATCTGTATAAGAATTAAGTATTTAGATACTCTGTTTGAAATCCCTTTTCTCGGTGACCCATCATGTAACCATTGTGCGCATTTTGGCAGGCTACCATGTTGCACATGTGCAGCAAATACGGTTAGTAACAAATCATTGTGATGTCCCAAAAAGCATATGTTAAACTTGCCCCATAGTCAGCGCTCAAAATACAACATTTTGCTCATTTTACATGTCTTTTTTTGGTCTGAATACAAAAAGCAATCAGATCTCATTGGGGAGTTAATCACTTGTGAACATAGAGCAATGAAATTATCTAACACAAAGGGCCCTTTTTTTCAACCTTAAAATCACTGGTGAACCTTTACACATTTATTCACTGTTGAAAATGATTTTGTAATTATTTTGAAAGAGTCATTTTGGGAGGTATGTGAAATTACTTCAACAGAAATACTCATATGAGAAAGCACTCAATGTAAAGATGATGTAATTGGACTCACAGCGTTTTTTACATTCAGTTTCTGTGAAGCCAGTCACTACCAATGACTTTGCTACTATTACTTACAGGTTATATCCTGCATTTCATAACAGACATTTTTCACAGCTAAGTCTATAGGGCAAGCTATTGCAAACAACAAAGATACTCAATGGTCAGGAGCATTTTCATAATAAAGATGTGTGTGTGGTCAGAGTTTATGTCCTCAGTCGTCCAAAATTAATTTACAACACAAATCCCAAGTCTGCATCCAAGTAAGGGCTTGTGCTAATCAACCATTCCAGTTTATATCTGCAATTCATTTTTACAGGCTCCAAGAAATACAGACACACATATTTCAGGCACATATTTTTCTTACATCTGAAAAGGGGGATGGGCACATGTAAAATCAGCTTTTACAAAAAGATATCCATAAACATGTATTCCAGAGATGACATTTTCTTGTTACTGCAGGGCTATAAATCATTGCCTCTTCCTATGTGATATGAGTGTAAAATATTTAGTTCATATTAGTGTACATCTGTACATTTACTGCAGGTTGACTGCAACCTGGAATTCAAAGGATACTAAAGAGTTTATAGGGTATCTTAATAGTAATAAAATTTATCAATATTTGAAGACCTCAGTATTCTATCTCTTCCGTTTATGAATGATCAGCATGGGCAAGCATCAGAAAATAAAGATAATAAAGACAATGCAGGATTAGTGGTATACTGCAGAAAGAGAACCTTTCTGGTGCCACATGCTGAGATGATGCTAACATTATGGTAAGAAAGCATTCTCTTTGATTGCTCTAACACCACTATATTTCTGAAATGGTTGCTTTTGTTACCATCAAAATCAGAAGAGGTAACTTAAGACTTCATTTGTTCCGTAACCTACAATAAGGACTTCTCACCATCATAAACACTGAAAGTTTTTTTTTATTATTCTATTGTGAACCTGACACAATTTTACTGTTTTCTCAGAGTTTGAGTTTGGATTGACTTAATGCACTAATGTAGATAATTTTTATACCACCAAATTAAAAAGACTAAATAAAAAGGTATCCTGCGTATATCACCACCTTATATGTTTTATGCCCTTTTGAAATTTGTTGCTTTTTTTGTGCGTGTGATTTGACATAAATTTGCAATTAACATCAAATTAAAATGTTTCCTTTGATTTAGATAGTTTAAATGTAAACTGTTAAGCACGTTACAAATGAAAACTGATGTCAAAGTGTTTCATCTTAAATGTTTCTACCGTAAGGATTATTGCCCGAAGTTATCTCAGCCTCTCAAAAAAGCACTCACTGCTTGACCTTCAAACTTTCTCATGCATTAGGTTTAAAAAAAAAGTTTGTCCAGTAAATTACATTGCTTTTTTGAGGGGAGAAAAATAATTACACAAAACCAGTTCTTACTATGTAGAGAACAAAACCAAATCCTTATATGATCTGGGTAATGGAAGCATTATTCCTTAACATTTAAAACACTAACATACTACCCAGAATTAAAAATTAAAGATCCAGAAACAGACCTTTTACTGTATGAATAAAATCTGTTGGAAACTGGGGTGTCCATTCCATTTTGCAAGGGTTGTAATTTCTTTTGTTTGGCCAAAATTTCTGTCTGCCATAAGAATGCATCAGATGCCAAGGAAAGCATTTTTTTCTCTCTTTTCAAGTAGCCATCAGCAATCTTCAAACACATATAAAATTAACAAAATAGGATTTGACTACACATTATTGAGTTTTACCAGACATATTAGAGAAAGAAAGGGTTTGTGATATTTTCCCTTCACCACCAGCAACAGTGTCATTATGGCTATTTTTAAAAGTTGCTGCGCTGCAGTTACTGTGGCACATGGGACTGAAATTTCCATTACAATGCTCCAAGCCTGCCTCAGGTCCTGAAGACTGTGGGTATTATTTTTTTAAATGTTAATTTTTATTTTATTTTTACTTTATATGTAGAAATCTGACAGCACTTAAATTTTAATCATTCAGGAGCTTCATCCAGGATTTCTTTCAAAGCTTAAAATTCCCTGTAAAGCCAAATTCCTTGATGTGCAAGAAATGCAGAATCAAACCCTAGGTAGCTGGATCCAAGCTTTGTTTTATCAGCCAAGAAACAAAGTTCCCCTGATTTAAAGTACTGCACATAACATTGCTAAGATAAGGATTTAGTTTCCTAAGCCAGGCCCTGATCCTTTAATGAGCTGTGGGGATGCTCACACAACCACACTGCTGGAGTCACACTGACTCCACTTGCAGGGAACTCCAGTTCTGGCCAGGTTTCCTGATTTCCCCTTGACTCCAACAGGAGAGAAAACCATCCTTTACACTGGCAGTTCATTATATTTTAAGACCCCCT